>NC_133571.1:3000000-3300000 GCF_048773025.1 Camelus bactrianus | reverse complement strand
GTATCCAATCAGAGACTCGAATAGAACAAAAAAGCTGACTGAGAGGAAACGCCTGTTTGACTGCTTGTCTCTGAGCGTTGGTCTTTTTTTCTACCCTTTGGACTCAGACTGAAATATCGCTCTTCTCGGGTCTCCAGCCTGCTGGCTTTCAGACTACACATCACATCTCCTGGCTCTCCAGCTTGTCACCCTCAGATCTTGTAAATTCTGGTCTGAGGACTAAGGCGGTTTCAAACACGGTCACCACATGCTCTTCTTTGAATCGGGCTTCTGTCCCTTAGCAGGGAAACATTAATCGTCTATCCAGAAACTGACCACTTCTAACCTCCTTCCTACACTGTCAAAATCTTGGTCCATGTTCGGAGCTGCCCACATTTCTAGATTATTGCAAAAACCTCTGCTTCCCAACTGTCTCCGTACTCTGGCCCCTGCACTCTCTCTCATAGCCCTATTTGCAAAGACACAGCAGCCAGAGTGATGCTGTGAAAACATGTCAGACCATGTAGTTCCTCTGCTAAACACCTGTGACGGATCCCACCTCACTGAGAATAAAAGCCATGCTGGACCTCAGCATCCTAGCTGCTCCCATCGCCCTGCTCCCGAAGCCTGCTTTTCCTCCTCTCATTCTCTCTGCTCACACACCTTCTGCCCCCACTGGCCATCAAGCTCCCTGGGCAAATCCTTGACTCAAAACCTTTGCCCATGTTTCTCTCTCTGTCTGGAAGGCCTACCGCCAGGTACCTGCATGGCTTGCTCACAGCCTCTTTTGGCTCCCTATTCAAATATCACCTATTCAAGGAGACCAGACGTGGCCCCTTTATCCAAAGTTGCAGCCACCTTCTGATCCTCTGTCCCCTTTCCCCACTTCATGTTTTCCTTCAGCACTTACCATCATCTGACATGCTATGCACTGTACTTGCTTCTTATCTATTCTTTTCCTGAGATGTAAACTCCATAAAGACAGAGATTCTGCTTTTTTTGTTCACTGCTCTATCCTCCACCCCTAGAACCATGCCTAGCACATTTTATGTGCTCAGTAAATCATATTCTGTGAATAATTACAGCTTAGAAATGCTGTATTCACATTGCTTTAGGCTGAGGGAGTTTACCAGCCTTAGAGAAGATTATCTTTAAAGATTACCTCACACACATTTTTTTTTTGCTCGCTTTCTGAACTACTATGATATAAGACACAATCCTTACTCTGAAAAATCTAGCTAGAAAGAAAAGTTACTTAAAATTGTAATCGACATTTTGGCAGAATGACAAGACCAGGGTTATTCTTAGGGTGTACATCTCTAGTGAACACTGACTATAGACTCAGTCTCTGATTTCTTCCTTCTGACTTAAAAGGCAAGAGAAGGAGTGAGAGAAAATGCCATCTTCATCTTTGTCCTTTTCTCTGAGAAGCTAAAACTCCTCCTGGTTAACCTCCAATGAGTTTCCTAGAATACACTGTCCATCATCACTACTCATTCGTTAGTTTGCCCACAGCGAGCTGTCTCCACTTGTGGACACCTTCAACTACAGCCTAGGAGCTCAGTAACAGGATCTGGAAAACCCTCGTGTCCTAGACTAATGGGCTTCCCCCCACTGCACTCTCCAATCTGTTGCTTTTCCCCTTCTCTCCCAACCCAGAGGGGAGCAAGTCCCATCACTATGGACTCTTCATCATGCTCCACCGCATCTCTTCCTCCTGAACCTCACAGCTTCTGTCTTCTGTCCACTGCATCATTGCTCACCTGAGTTATTGTGACTGGTCCTTGGGGTCTCAGGCTGGTCCGGCCTCTGATCCTTCCTAGAGTTCACTTGCTGAAGGATGAATTAAAAATTCAAATCTCTGAAAAATCTAAAGAGCTGTGACTTGACTCTTAAAACCCCTCTGTGGCTCCCCAGTGCCTGCAGGATAAAATTTAAACTGCAAAGCATGGCCAGGTCTGCTCATGACCTGGCATCTGCCAAAGTCTGCAGATTCAACTTTTCTGACCTGTGAAGTTTTAGCAGTTAGCCATGCTTAACTATTTAAAGATCCTTGAAAGGGCTATGCCAGACTCTTGGGGCAGAATATCACCTCTCTCACCCAGTCCCTTGGCTGGAAAATTCCTCCTCATTATTCAAAACTTAACTCAGTTGTCATATCCACCAAGAAGCCATCCTGATCCTGCTTTGCCTTCTTTCTTGGCTGTCTTTCCTCCATCCTGCTGGAATACCAGTTCTCTATGTCCCCTGGACTCATATTTTTAACAGAGAACTTGCCACAGTGTGTTGTCATTACATGAACTCTTCATACTTCACTTCTTATTTAAGTTGTGAAACCTTCTGGACTTAATGTACTGTAACTTCTCATCACCCACCTGCCTCTAAGCTTCCGATGTTGACCCTGGATGTGGTTGGTCCTCTCTCCCGATGATAACCCTTCTAGATCTTAGAATGACTGGTACCTTGGGTAGAATAGCTTAGCATGTTTCCAGAACTTTTTAACAAGGAGAAAGTTAACCCTTTCAGGTAAAAAACCAAAGGATTATCTGATTGATTTTATTATTTATGAAATGCATCTTAGTTGATTGTGAAGGGAGAAAATAAAATGTTGACTGTGGAGTGTCTAGGGGTGTATCTAGAATATTTCAGAGAAGCAAACTGACTTCATACATTATCTCGCTGTATAATTTTAATGGTAACATACCTACAACATGTCACTAGAACCCTCATATTTATTACCCTGATTTCCCCACTACACTGGGAGCCTCTTGCTGTCATAGGGACTGCAGGCCCTGGTACCACTTGTCCCCTGTCAACCACAGAGAAAGCCTTGTTATCTGCCTGTCGGAGAAGCCCCCTGCATCAGATCCCTGACTCTGATTTTCTTCTCTTATTGTCATACAATGTAAAAGCTGGGGTGGAGATTCTGTCGGCCTGTTTGTCTCTCTTCCACTCATGCTAAGATTTACTCTCAGAAATCAATACTTTCATTTCTGATTTGCGCTCATCACCAAAAAATTTAGTGGCTCTGTTATGTTTTGGACAAACCCTCTGAACAGGGCACATTGAGAGAATGCAGCCTGTCATCTCTCCATCAGCAGGTTTCTTACCTGAGAGGCAGGAAAGAGGGGGTGGTGGGCTGTCTTTAAAGAGCTAAAATGTAATATTAGATTGGGTATGTTAGGTATTTGAGTGCATAGACATTGAAAGCTACAAGCGTTCAATGGCTGCCATTTAAAAAATGCAAGTTTATGGAAGGTAACCAATAATCTTGCCAAAAATGGTGTAAAAGTCACAGAGCTGAAATTAGATATAAATTTGACATGAAGAAGAAGCAATTATAATAGAAAAGATAACACATTCAATAAATAGCAATGAAAGGAAAACAAGAAATATACATTACTTCGTATTTTTAGCCACACTGTTGCGCCTTTGAGGCATAACATGAAAACTATTTGAGCAGCACTCAGTGGTTGAGAGTAGGCTTTGGAGCCGGGTCGCCTAGGTTCAAATCCTAGCTCTGCCTCTCCTTTAACTTGGGAAGTTATTTATTCTCTCTGTGACTCAACATGCTTTTCTGTAAGCCGGGCATACAAATACCGTGAATTCAAAAACATAGTACATGGACAGGGAACTATATTTAATATCTTGTAGTAGCCTTAGAATATGAAAAAGAATATATATACATGTATAACTGAATCACTACACTGTACGCCAGAGACTAACACAACGTTGTAAACCAACTATAGTTCAATTAAAAAAAGACAATATGTGGCAAGTGGCATGTAATAAGGTATGCAAAAACTATTAACTAATACAAATCTTATTAACATCATAATTATTATTGTTAACCTTTCTCCTCAGATATGCCTCTTAAGCGTTTAGATACCCGGACATGTATGGCTCTGAAAAATAATAGAGAATTTTGAAAACATCTCACAGATTACACTGTTCTTTTAAGAATCTGAAAAGCTGCAGTAGCTCGGGGTCTATTATTGATAGAACTCATTTGGAAAGTCCAAATCTGTCCTACTTTATGTTTTTATATACAGTATTCTCCTAATTACATATGTTGGAAAGCAAAAAAAAAAAAAAAGAAAAAGAAAAAAAAAAGAAAAGCAACCCTTGTTTCTTTAGTGTCATTTAATAAAATTAAACCAATCAATATCTCATTTTCCCTGGCACATTACTTTGCCAGCCAGCAGACTGCCATCGTGAAGTGTGTCTGAGGACTGGGATGAATACATGGTCCCCTCAGGTTACATCATCCCACGTCTTAAGCTGTTTAATCCATAAAGCCTAGAACATGGTGAAGCTCTTTTATTAATCATACTTTTGGTCAGGGAAAGAGGGAATAATGGGTTTTCCTTTGTGAGCGTGACTTGAGCATTTCTGAATTAGGATCTTATGAACAGTGATAGCACAGAGGCTCATAAGCTCGAGTTATTTGGTCCCTTGTTTAGTTTGTAACTCTGAGCTATTTAGTTGCTATAGTGACAGTAATGATAAAGGCTGACTGGAAGAAGATAACATCTTATTTGGGATTTTGTTGTTGTCATTGGAAGGGGAGAACATGGACCATGTTGCCCTATTAGACAAGATGCTGGGTTACATCTATTTTGAATGGCAAGTCTCACAGTTTTTAGTACAGATTGTTTCAGTGTGGTGCTTTACAGCTAAACTCTCGAAGGCTTGACTTGGGGTTAGCAAGTTTAAGATATCCTAATCTCCAACTAACAGGATTTTTCTGAAAGTAGTTGCTCAGTATATGAATTATTATAAAAGATGAAATACTAAGTTTAATACAAAAAAGCCAACTTGAGAAGTTCGTGCAACGTACAATGTACCTTTCGTATTGATAGAATTATTTAATAAGACTGTTAACAGTAAGGAAACTATAGGAACTCTGGCAATAAGTAAATTATGAGGGCTTATTTCCTTTTAATTCTCTGATCCCAGCTGGAACAAGGTGTGATTGGAGAATGGTTTAATTGTCCATGGACATCTGTCTTTGGTGTCAATTGAAAAATAATACCCTGGGCATAATATAGCCGATGGAATTTTTGACATTTTTACATCTTTCACAATCAAGGCTTTGTCAAAAAGTCAGGTAGCGAAACTCCTAAAAACTTATGGATACATTTAGGGTAGAGGGGAAAAAAACCTGGTAATATATCAATATACACAGCTGGAAAGCAGATGTTCAATTGAATGATCTCAGTACTTAGAGAAAGCTATTAAACCTGTTACTTACTTAAATGAGAAATCCCCATAATTTATTGTCCCCATATTTGACTTACTTCTTTTGGCTCCTTGAGATTAACTCTGGAATGATTATTTCTATTATGATTATTGTTGTTGAAGCCAATTACTACAGAAGTTTGACTCCACGCAGTACAGTACGTGAGTGTTAAGAAATGCCCAAGGCTGCTGCCAATCAAAGGAACCGGTGAGTTACGAGTTGTTTACTGTACTGGGAAATGAAGTGATAAATGCATGCCAACCGGTAAAATGTGACATTTAGTATTAGATGCACCACGTTTAAAGAGTTTTTTATTCATCTCTCAGAGGGCCAAAAAGGAGTTTTAATGGAGCCTTCATTATCAAAAGAGACATGTAACACTCAGCTGTTGAAAACACTAGTGATGCTATGGTTCAAACCTCTTAAAGCCTGTGCACATGGGAGGCGGCTACCTGCTCCCATCCAGGCTCCATTTTATCCTTTTTTATGGCTCCTGGCTACTCACAGAGCCTTCCACCAGTTCCTTTGATTCCACCAAATTATTGCGATGAATCAGTGCTGGCTCACAATACTACTAATTTAGTGAACCTGAAAAAGAGATTTCACAGGGGTTTGTATTATCCTTAAAAAAAAGGAAAGACTGCATCTTGATAGCACTATTTGATGTTGCGTAGTTACATTAGGTTCATGTTGCTTGACTTCTTAGCCTCTGATTTACTAACAGGATTCCTTTAAAGGTCATGTCAGAGGGCAAAACTACTCGGCAGTACTAGAAACACTTAATGAGATGCCCAGAGGAGCTGGCCAGGAAAATTCCAATCCTGAAAGTATCACTTAAGTCTGAGTACTGCATTCCCTGTCCAACGGGAGAAAGATCCCTTTTCTCATAATCACCGAGTCTCTTATTAAAAACAAAAATTAAATGCTCGCGAATTGGTGCTCTATGAGTCTAGCCATGCCATCTCCCAGAACACATAATTAGATGATTACATTTTAGACAAAAGCTTACTACGGTAATTCACAGCACAAATTTCAGCTAGGGAATAGAAATTGATACATGCAATATGTATCAATACAAATATAAATACATGCATATGTGTTCAGAGCAGGCTTGAGCTATTAAGGGCCATTAAAAACACTGGAGCAAATAGCTCATGGGGATTAAGCTCTAAGAGCCCTCTTTAAAACCAGAAGGCAGCTAATCCCTTCTCACCTATTTGAATGCTTAGCCTCCCACTGTAACATTAAACCATTGTTTTTTATTTGTGATGCTGCCTGAGCAGGCAAATATTGGCAGAAATGCCATCCCCAAAAGGTCTTGGGATGCTTTCAGACTAAATTTACCTAGAGGTAAAAAAACAATATAGCGTGGATTACAGAATTTTTTAAAAATGTTAACTCCATGTTAAATTCATTAACTCATTCATTTCAGCTTCCCTGCCATTTCCCATGACAGTCCCTCACTTAATTCCTTCCTCAAGCTTCCTTTCCCCCTCAAAGCTGCATTAGCAGATTCAGAGAATTGCTCTTTGTGTTTTTTTTCCGACCCCTCCCTGTAAATTTCCTACAGGTTCTTCGGCTTCTTCATGGCAGGCCTTATGTAGCTGACCTGTCTGCTAAAATGTTAGGGTCTCACATTACTCCCACAATGATGCCACACTCTCTGCTTTGAGCAGGACAATTGATGGTGATGAGAGACTCTCATGGTTCTGCTGAGGAAGGAGCTGAGACATTCTTGAGTTTTTCTCTTCAAGTATTTCCCATATGCGGATACATACTCTTGGTAGAAAAGCGTATGTGATAAATACCACACATGTTAAATAGCTCTATTTTCCTAGTAGATTTCAAAGAGAAACGCTTCTGAGCATCTTCCCTGTTTCCAATCATAGTTATTTCTTGCGTAACAAAAAACTGGGGAGTAAAATACTTGTATACATGTACAAGTCTGCTCAAGGAGAAGGCAAATAAGTATAAATTTAGTGGAATGGTTTGTATTGCCTTTAAACTCACAGTTCAGGTGCTCTATTGCTGTATATTTTTTTTTATGTCAGTGTACAGATTTCAACAAGAAGCATTTTTCTCTCTCAATCCTGCTTCCTTTCTTCTTACCATTTCTTCCTAAGGCAGATGTTCTACGATTTCTAATTTTCCAGGTTGTATTCTCTCTTCATCCTAAAGCAGTCCTTCTTTAAAGAGAAACCTGTTTCAATACTCAGTATAAATAGACTTCATAAATACATATATATATGTTCATGTAGATACATTGTTCATATAGTTACATATACATTAATATGTATTCATATTCACATTGATGACACTGCCTCTGTATACCACTCTGCACTGGCCTTAGAAAGCCACTTTAATTGTCACGGAATTATGTCCTGATACAGGACCACTAAAGACCAGGCAGGGGAATCTCCAGGCCTCCTGTGCTTTAGAGAGCCTCAGGGATTACAAACCTGCAGAAAAGAAAAGTATCGAAGGCTTAGGAGCCCCTCACAGATCAAGCAGTCAGCACGGACACCCAGCTCAACCTGGGACCCGCCCCAGCCTCTCGGGGGACAAACATCCTTCATGCTCCGGGGTGATACTGCTTCACTCCTTTTTCCTTTCTCTTCCAAACAAAAGGTAACCACGTTTGGATAAAGTGAAGGGTTGTGGCTTATATTCCTGCCCGATTTAGAGATGGACAACATTTCTAAGGGCAGCAGAATTGAGCTTTGGATGTGCTTATGTAAGAAAAATTCAAATTAATGAACTTGTCAAAGCCTTCTCTCCAAAGTAGGAATGCGAGAGATTCTTGCATGACAAAGTATTGTTCCCAGTAGTGCTGAGTATCCATTTTCTTGCTTCTGTTCACATTCCAATGCATGGTTCCAGAACACTAAAAACTTAGCACGTCATGGACATGGCAGCAGGAGCTGCGGGACCTTCAGGAGCAGCAGGAGCTGTGGGATTGTCAGGAGCAGCAGCAGCTACTGGAGCGGCAGGAGTGGCAGGAGCAGCAGGAGGGAGCTCGGGGTCTCCTGCTGGATCCTGATGGTCCTGCTTTTGGTCTCTGGCATCTTCCCCTGCCCCCGCCTGCTCTGGACCTGTGACTGTTGGAAGTGGAGAGAGCTTTCAGTCTTGTGGAGGTGCTGATGCTGTGAGAGAGGAAAACTTGACGCACGTGCCTCCCTTTCCGTGGGCCTCTTCAAGGACAGACATCTTCCCAGAGCTTTCCGGACAGCTCCCACCCAGCAAGTGCCCACAGGATGTGTTTTGTGACTGAATTCTTCTAGACAGGTGGTCTGAGGCCAGTCTTTGCTCTGGTGCCAGCAGCAGCCTCTGGGGACGCCTCCCTGTGTGGCCCAGCCCTCGGCCCTCCCTCACCTAGGCACATGCACCAGCCCCGCCCTTCTCACCTTCAGGCTCTGCCTCGGTGGGCTCCCGGTCCTCCACCTGACTCCCAGGGAGGTGCTCCAGGTCAGAGCCGGGTCTGCTGAGCTGCCTGTCACCCGCGGGCAGGACCCTAGCATGACGCCTGGGCGGTTTCTGGGGAGGAGGCCGCCGTGGTGGCGGGGACCCATCCGTGTGCAGAGTCACCCAGAGCTCGTGCTGGCCCTGAGAAGCGTGCAGCGGCCCCTCACTCGGGGAGGCAGCGTGGGTGTCCTCATGCAGCTGCTCCTGCGGTGTCCGGCTCTGCAATGACAGTGACCGGCAGCCGGCCCGGCCCGGAGGTCTCAGACCCCTGCCTGGCCAGGACCACTCCTGCTTCTGTCCACTCGGCCCTCTGCTGCCAGTTTGGACTGGGACCTTGGTCAGCTCAGACGGCCACCTGGGAGGGAAGAGACACAGCCAGAGGGCATGGGCTTCGACTTGGGCAGCAGGGCTGGCCACAGCCCAGCCCGCCAGCTGGGACCCGGGGTGCAGACGTGACTGGCCCCCCAGGCCTCTGACATGCTCGTGCTTGAGGCAGGGCCCCCCCCACCCCAACATGACTGCCCACCTCCAGCAGCGAGGAAGGGGATGTGGGGCTACCCAGGTGGGGTCTGAGTGGTGGCCCAGCCTGGACGGGCCTGCCCCGGGCCTCCCTGGGTTACCTTTGGGTCCCTGTGGCCAAAAGGCCAGAGGCGCCTGGGGTGAGAGCTGACCCAGCGCCAGCACCGCTGGCCCAGCCCCTCGCCGTGGGCCTTCCGGAGGCCGCGGCCTCAGGGTGTTCGGACGCAGCAGAACGTGTCTGAGTGGAGCCGAGTTCAGCAACCAAGTGAGCTGAGTAGGGGCTTCTCGACAGAGTGGGTGCCTGGTGACCTCAGTTCTAAGTTCTGTTGGGTTCTGCTGCCAGGGAAGTGAGGTCACTTCCTGGGGTCCCCTTCCCCAAGCTTCCTCCTTACACAAAGCTCCCCAAGGGCCTCTCTGGGCTGCCGACTGCTCACCTCCCAGCCCATGCCATGTCCGCACACAGTGACACCAACTCAGCCCCCCTCGCCAGAACTCTGGGGAGGCCTGGATGCAGCCAGGGCACCAGCTCTGAGGACGCAGCTGGGTTCAGACCCCTCGTCAGCAGTGCTGTCACCCTGGACAAGCCACCTGCCTCTCAGGGTCTCCCCAGTCCCCCATCGGCACAGTGGGGATCATTCTGGCCCCTCGTTCCTGGTGAAGCCATCGTGTCTCCGGAGCCACAAACACCTGCCGCGCCTGTCAGCCCCGTGGGCTGGCATCACAGGGAGCTCGTGTGCAGGCTCAGCAAAGGGAGGGCCCCACAGAGGGCTGGCGGAGTGCAGGGCACACCCCACGCAGGTCATTGACGACTCTTGGCCATGTTCGGGATCCTGGGCAATCCCAAGTTCAGTGGGCATCTCCTTGTCCTGGGGCCTTGCCCTGCTGCTGCTTCTGCTGCTGCCCGGCGGTCGAGGCTGGCATGAGCAGGTCTTCCCTAGGAGCGCAGGGGTCTGAGTAGGACCCTCACTGTTCACTGGACACCTCAGAGGCCTGGATGCTGGAGAGCTGCCTCTCTCTGATGGGGCCCCTGGGGCTGAGCCCTGCTGGGTATGATGAAAGGTCCCAGGAGGAGTGTGCAGGCAGTGGGGACCTACCAGCATGGACCTCTTCCTGGCAGGAGGGGACATCTCCCCGTAGCTCCGTGCGCCAGCTGAGGGTGGCTGTGCTTTGGGACGGTTCTCAAGGATGGACGACTGGTCACTGAAGAAAGGCTCATATCCTCAGGGAGCTCAATGCAGGGACCTGTCAAAACAAAGCACAGAGGTTGGCGTCCTAGAGGGTCACAGTGAGCTGAGCCTCAAGACGGGCACCAAGCCCAACTGGGCACATTGTCCTTGAGGTACAATGACTGTGAGGCAGACCCTCCAGTTCTGCCCCCTCAAGGGGAGCCTGCCGCACCAAGATGAGACCCAGCACGGAACAAGACCACGCTCATGCTAGTTTTGTCGTCCTTAGGTCAAATGTTTCACTTTTGGACGTCAATCCAAAAGATGTTTTTTAAGGATAGGATTGACTTCCAGGTAACATTTTTTAAGGGAAAAAATGTTAAGTGTTAATGAGATGATCTTACCATTGGAACTCAACATGAAATAGCAAAACCATGATGAAACTGTGTTACGCAGGTGGGGATGCTGAGGGTGGGGTGGGCTGTGATGTTTCTGAAAAGCTTGATAGTGTCCCAATCCCAAACCTGATGACAGATGGGAGCAATTCCATCATGGCCAAATTTTTCTCTTCTTCCAAAACAAACACGTGATTAAACAATCAAGAGGTGCTAAAAATACAGTCTAGGGAGGGTTCCCCATGGAAACAATTATCCCATGGAACGTGCTGGGGCATCCAAGATCTGCTCACCTTGATTTCTCACGGCATTCTTATGAGGTGAGTGCGATCGTCATCAGTGATCTGAGGGGACGTTGAAGCCCAGGTGGGGTGAGTGACAGGAAGCAGGTAAGGAGCAGGGAGAAGCTATGCACCTGAGCAGGTGGAGCTGATGTCTGTGCAGGTCTGGATTCACACGTCAAGGTGTCTCGTGCTCAGTCAGAAAGCAAGGAGGAAGTGTCCCACCTCTGCCTTGGAGGAGGAGCTGATCGTGACCGTTTATATAGCATCTACTGTGTAGCAATTGGGGTCCTTTCTACACATTATTTCCTTTAGTAAGACCCTTAGAAATGGTTTAATATGACTCTAAATAACCAGAAGAATAGGATTTCCTTCAGAGAATGAGTTGGTATCAGAAACCGCCAAACCATTTTCCAAAGCGGCTGTGCCATTCCTCCATCCCACCAGCAGTGTAGGAGAGTTCCAGTTCCTCCACATTCTCACCAGCATTTGATATTGTCAGCTTTGAATTTTTAAAAATTGTAGTTTTCCAATAGGAGAGTAGTGCTATCTTCTTTGCTTAGTGGTTTTAATTTGAATTTCTGTAATGACTAATGATACTGGCTTTTTTCCCTGTGTCTCATCTATTTACCATTTATATATCCTGTTTGGTGAAGTAAAGGTCAAACAGTTGCCACGTCAAAGATAAACAGAATAAACGCACCTATTGAAAGACTCTCAGGGTGGATTAGAAGGAAATCCAACTCCACACTGTATACAGTAGGATGCACTGAAGACTAAGAGCTCAGAAGGTTTCAGTGTAGACGATGGCAAAGACAACGAGGGAGTTACAAGTGAAAAAACGTAGGGACTTTACTATTTATATGGGAAAAAGCTGAATTCATGGCAAAATACATTAAGACCAAAAAAGAAAACTTTAGTGTGATAAAAAAAAAGCCAGAATGCTTTTCTGTTATAATTATCTTTGCACCAGATAGCATAAAATCAGCATTCATAGAGCAAAATCCAAGGAGAAATAAGAAGAAACATAAATACGCTAGTGAGGATAATTTACTTACAAAAAATCCCCTAATAGATCAAGGAGAAAAATAAGTGATCCAAATCCCGTGGGAGAAAATCAGCACTTGTTAAAGGAGTCTAAGTTGTTCTACTTCAAATAGGGACCAAGATCTCAGAATAAAGAATTGTGTGAGGGGAAAGACTGGGACTTTGACAAAAACGAAACTTCAAGGTAAATATATTTTCTTATGAACATGAGCAATTTTAAATAATCTGTTTATGAAAGTGAAGTAAGAACCATTAATTCAATGTTGGAAACTTGATATGTCTTTAAATAAAATAAAATGACACTGTAGCATATTGAAAGCTTACAGATAAAACTACTTACTATTGTTTTACAAATATATAGACAAGGCTTACAGATAAAAAATGCAGTCCTGTTTTAAAGAAGATGCTCTACCAGACATACACACGGGAGCATCCTATGGGAAAAGAGAGGGCTTCAAATGGGAAGGAAAAGAGGTTTTTTTCTTTCTCATTACATGCTGTTTTGAGTGGTTGGTCACTTGGAAAAAGACAAAAACAAACAATAATAAAACCATCTCCCTACTTCTTGCTGTACGTAAAATAAATTACAGGGGATTGAATTTTATATTCTTTAAAAATTCATGGATTACTAGGAAGAAACAATAAATTAAAGATCTAAAAAACGTTGCATTCTTATTCACACCATTCGCCATGATATATTTTGAATGGATATAAGATTTAAATGTCGAAAAACAAAGATATAGAATGTTGGGAGGAAACAGTGATGAATTCCCCTGTAAACCTGTCAGAAGGAAGGCTTTCTAAAGCTAACTCACAACACAGAAGCCATAAAAGAAAAAATAGTTTAAATACAATTTTTTTCTAAAAAAGCATGATATACTAAGTGAAAAAGGACAAACCACAAGTTCCAGGAAAGATCAATAAGGGGCTAATGTTCCTAACACCCAGGAAGAATCCGACTACCTAATGGATCAACGTGCACAGACCCCTAACAGTGTTTGTTTTCTGTACCGATGAGGAAGCATCTCTGTAGTTTAGGCTGTGTCTTTTTTTGCAAACTGAGAAAAAGAATCTAAATAAATTCTAGAAGTGACTAAACATGTTTACTCGTGGTGGGGGCTGGACAGAGGGTGGCGGGGAGCCCTGCATACCTGCTCGTGCTTTTTTATTTTGAAACCACGGGAATGTATTACGTGTCTACATATGTAAAATGGAAAAAGGAACCTCTGCTTGTCTGGTTAAGAGACCCAGGCTCACAGAGACTTAGAAATCACCCGGGACCCTCTGGTTGGGGGAAGTGGAGAGGAGTCCTGAGCAAGATGGTGTCACTGGAGCCAAAGCACAGGGCTATGAAGATCAGGTTTTGAACTTCAACTGGGGCCTGTTTTTGTCACTCTATAACACAGCTCTTCATTTGGCATCTGGAGCAGGGAGTCAGATGGGTTCCCTCTGCTGCTGGCTCTGGGACACTGGTTCCCTTGGCCATCTGGCTTTCCCTAGAAGGGCTGAGAACCAGGACAGAGGCCTCAGCTGACAAGTGGGTGTGGAAGGGACCAGAAAAGGGACAGAGGGTCAGGTGACCGGGCAGCAGAACAAGGTAATACCCCTGGTGTCCCGAGAACGGCGCATTGGGTCTGGTGTCCCGGAAAAAGGGGCCTTTGAGCACAGGTCACAGTTGGGAAAGAAAAGTGGGCAGGGGGCTCCAGATGAGGGGAGACGTGTAGCAACTTGGGGCAAGGACGCAAATGCCAAAGCTGGGCCTGTCCGACAGGGAGCTCAGGAGGGACTCAGCTGCTGCTTTGGGAGGTGGCAGGAGGTGGGGGGAGGGGATAGCCCGACCCTGGCTCCTGAAGCACCCCTCCCCTCCCTTCCTACTAGGGTCCCACACAGCGCCCCTCACTCCATCCTGCCTTGGCCTACCTGTGCCCCACATACACCCCGATGCTTCCCTCCCCGTTGCCTGACCCCGAGCCTCCCTGCCTGCCTTCGACCATCCCCAGTACCCCCATCGTGCCGTGACCTACCTGCACCTGGGGCTCCATCCTGCTTCCCTGCTGGGGACTGGCCTTCTTGGATATGTGCGTCTCCTGGCAAGCTCTGGAGCCCTGAAGTACCTGAAATAACCGTAAGTTAAGGAAAAGAATAAAGCTCAATGATAAAGAAAATCTCTATCATTTTATTCATTGAATCATGTTTTTTATGTTTACATATAAAATATGCATATCTGTGTGCATATGCATGAGTATATTTTGGGTTTTTATGTAATCAAATTACATATGAACATTTTATTTCTTTAAATCTTTGAAGCATTGTGGCAAAATGTTAGCATTTAAAAATCTTTCTTTTAAGAAATCAAATCATATACAAATGCTTGAAGTTTCTTTTTCACCTTTCCTTTATCCCATTCCCTTCTTTCCATCCAAAGACCTAACTGTTAACCTGAAGTCAGTGTTGTGTTAATTTCCCAGCTGTTTTTTTTTTTTTTTTTTTTTTTGCCAGTCCCGCGGCCTGGGGAGTGTGGGGCTCCGGCCACAGGATGAGGGGCGGGTTCCCCCAACCCCCCGATCTCAGAGAAGCTCCCAAAAGGGCAGCGGCGTGCCCACCTGCCGCCACCTCAGGCGGCCGCGAACCATTCAAATCGCCCGCGCAAAGAGGTACCCGGCGCTCGCGATTGGCGGAGCCGGACTAGCGCCCCTGGGCGGGGCCGGCCCCCACGCAGCGCCCGCGTGTCCCGCCCCCACGGTGGGGCCGCGGGTCCCGCCCCGCTGGTGCGCATGCGCGCAGTCCCCAGAGGAAAGAGTCTGCGCACACCCCCGCCCGGCCTCCGACTCGCGCCGCGGCTCCCTCCCCTGTCCGCGGAGGCTTGTCGGCTCGGCGAGACAGCAAGAGCTGCGGCCGGCAGGGGGTTTTGAGGACCGAAGGCGGCTGCGGTGGCGCCGGCCTGTGGAAAATGCCACCAGGCGGCGCTTCGTTTCGTTGCTCTTGCGTCGGCGGTTCCCCGCACCCCCACCCCTGAACCCCCTGCGACCGCCGGGGAAGAACCCGCCCGCGCAGTGAGTACCGCACCGAGACGCCTTGGCGGGAACGAGGCCGACGGCAGGCTGTGCCGCTTTCGCCCCTAAGGTGAGTGCGGGCTGCGGCGGCGGTGGCGGTGGCTGTGGCGGCAGCGGTGGCGGGGCGCGGGGGGCGGGAAGGACGGGGATTGCGGCGGCTGCCACCCCGGGTCCCCGCGGCGGAGGGAGGCCGCGCGGGCCTCTGCGGGGCGGGGAGGGCCGGCGCCGTCAGTGTTTAGTCTCAGCTATTCTCATGTCTAGTTTTGTGCCCTTTGCTATGTCAAATGCTATATGAATTTCTGTTTTTATCTGATCGAATGGGACTAGCCCAGTGGTTCTCCAATTGGCTGGACATTCAAATTGCTTGGAAAACTTTTTAAAAACATAGGGGCCTGCAGTCTTCCCCAGACATGTTAATTCAGAATTTCTGAAGGTGGGGCTGAGGCATTAGTATTTTCTTAAGCTCCCTGTGTGATTATAATGAGTCCAACAATCACTCCCAACTCTAAAACGTTCTGACATTTTATACAACTTGCAGAGTGAGAACCTCAGCATGTGTTTCAAATGAGTTCAGAGGAGAGAGTTTCCAGTGTTAGGTGTTGGTGTTTGTTCTATCAGTTGCATTCACAATGTAGGCTGACAAAGGGAAAAAAACAACAACAACAACAACAACAACAACAACAAAAAATTAACAGGGAAGTTAGACAGGCCGTGCAAACGAGAGCTCAATCACTGAAGAGGTGTCTCCAGGAGACCAAAGTCATGGTCTTTAACATTCTAAGTGATTGGTTTGTGCAGTGAACCAAATCTGAGCAGTTCCAATGTTTGAAAATGTAATGACTTAAGTAGAAATTCTAATATACCCTTCAATGTCATGAAACAGTTCCTTGGCCTTAGGAAACGTGTAACTTCTGTGAGCTCATGTAGGTCAATTTGATGGGCCTCTTATAACCTTAAGATTCATCTTGCTCCTTATCTTTCCTCTGCATTAAAATATGTTAATACCAGCTTTGGAATCAAATCAATTCTTTTCTTTTTAAATCTGCCTTTTTAAAACTTCCTTTGTATTTGCAGAATTACCAAGGAATTGTTAAAAATTACCATATTTTCTACCTCTGAAAGAAATTAAGCAAAGACCGAAGTACGAAAAGGTCATCGAAACAAGAGACTATAAATGAAACCTGAGAATAGCGGTATATTGCTAATGATAGCCTAAAATTTAAAGTCAGTCCTGAAAATGTGTAATGGTTAAGGATTGAGTTTCTATCCTCATCCACAGGTTTAAAGAATCGTCTGTATTTGCTATCTGTAACCAACTTAGTGGGAATGGGAGAGGGCGGGGAACAACTCACTAAGAATCTACTCATCTATAGTCCTTTTATCTTTTCATTTAGAAGGGTAAGCTACTGAATGTCATATATATAATGCGGTACATAAAATGTGATAAATGCTGCACCTAACACACAAAGTCTATAATAGACCATAGATCTACAAAGGCCTATGTTCTATGGATCAGAACTAGCAGAGTTAACATCAACCCAGTTCCTAGCAAACGTTGCTAACTTATGGCCATAGCTGTCATTTCAGACCCAATAGCTCTCCATTCCCTTGCTTAGCCCTGGAAACTACCATTCTACTTTCTGTCTGTATGATTTGATTGTTTTAGGCACCTCATATACATGGAATCATACAATATTTGTCCTTCTGCTTTATTTCACTTAGCACAGTTCCTTTAACACCTGTCCATTTTGTAGCATGTGTCATAATTTCATTCCTTTCTCAGACTGTATAATAACACTCTACTATATATAATACCACATTTTGCTTATCCAGTCATGTATAGATGGACATTATTTTCATCTTTTGTTTATTATGAATAATGCTGCCATGAATGTTGGTGTACAGATACCTGTTCAAGTCTCTATTTCCATTGCTTTTGTTTACATATGAGAGGTGGAATTACTGAATCATATGGTAATCCTGTGTTTAATTTTTTGAGGATATAAATATTTTAAAATTTTATATTTCAAGTGTTTGTTAGTCTTTAAAAGTAAAATGAATTTTGGGGTGTTGACTTTATACCCTGTGATACTGTTAAATTCACTCTCTAGTCCTAACATTTTATAGATTCCTTTGGATTTTCTACACAGAGAGTCATCATCTTTGAATAAAACAGTTTAACTTCATCTTTCATAATATTAATGCCTTTTTTTCTTTTTGCCTTATTTCATTAGCTCAGACCTCCAGTGCCATATTGAATAGAAATGGTGAGAGTGGATATCCTTGTTAAATTCTTAGCCTTGGGGGAAGGAATGTAATATTTCACTATTAAATGTTACCTTACCTGTAGAATTTTTTTAAAGCTACCTTTGTCTGATTGAGAGAATACTCTAATATTAGTAGTTTTCTAAGGAGTTTTAAAAATATCATGAATGGATATTAAATTCAGTAAATTCTTAGTGGTTTTTGATGATCTGAATATAATAATTGAATGTTATTTGTTCAACAAATATTTATTATCTACTAGCCAGTATACAGAAGTAAACAAAATGTACATAATCACTACCCTCTTGGAACTTATGTTAAAATATATAGGGATAAAGTATAAACAACAAAAAAATAGATATTATATATTATACTAGAAGGTGGTAGTTGCTGTAAGGGAAACAATTAAACAAGGAAAGGGGATGGGGTGTCATGGTTAGAGGAAGCAGTTGCAATTTTAAAGTAGAGTGGTCAGAGAAGTACGTACTGAGTGAGTAAGTATTTGAGCTGAAGGTGGTGAGTGAGGAAGTCCTGCAGATAGCCTGGAAAGGTCTGGATGATATCTGGGAAAAAGGGTGTTCTTGTCAAGGGGAACAGTAAGTGCAGAGTGTAAAGGCAGAACTCCACTTTGTGTGTTTGGGGGCAGCAAGAAAGGTGGTGTGGCTGGAGGGGAGCAAGTGGTGGGTGACAAAACAGTGCTGGGAGTAGCAGTAGCAGTAATGGAAATAATGCTAGTGATAACAGAGCCCGATACCCGTTGTCTAACAGCTGCCTTCTGCCAGACACTGTCCCAAGTTCATGAAACAGTAACAGCAAGAGATGAGGTCAGAGAAGTAAGTGAGATACATGGGACAAGTCACTCTTGTTGGCCAGAGTAAGAACTTGGGATTCTGAATGATGTGGAGCCACTTTTAGGTTTTGAGCAGATAAATGTTGATCTAACTTAAGCATTAGTAGAAGTGCTGAGGCTGCTGTGCTGACAGTAGATGAGGGTTGAACCAGCAAGGCCAGTGAGGAAGCTGTTGTGATAATCTGCACAGTCCCTGGTGGTTTGGAGGTGGTGAGCAGGTGTTGGGATCTGGATCCGGTTTAAGGAGAGAATGGGCAAGATTCTCTGTTGGATTGGAAGTGGGTGAAGGAGAAGGAACATACAAGAATGACTCTGAGGTTTTGGCTGAGGGGCTAAATGTGGAGTTTGAGGTGGAGTGGAGTAGGTTTATCTGAGTGGGGTGAGAACTAGATTTTGACATGGTAAATCTATTCTTTTGCTAAATTTTCAACTATGCTATGAGAAGGAACCATGGAAAGTTAGAAAAATAGGTTAAAAGTAATGGTGTTTAAATTCAGCACTTTTGAAAAAAAAAGTCTTTAGATGGATCGTTTCTTTAGGAATCCAGGTTTGACCTTAGGATATTGGCTGCAACTTTTCCCCCCTCTGTTTCCTATGGCAGCTGCTTACTATTCTAATATTAAGTTTATAACTTGCAGATTCAGAGATCTGAATTTCACAAACAAGTATCCTTTAAAAGGGTTTGGAGATTGATACAAGACTGCCAATGTTTTATTTTTCCAACTCCATTTTAATAAAAGTTTTATTTGATCTCAACCTCATGTCATTAAAGGAAGGTTTTTTTGTTTGTTTGTTTGTTTGTTTTTTCCCCCCCACCATAAACTAAAAGACAACAATGGAAGGACAAAGTGTCATACAGCCATTTAACTTTTGTGACTTCTCTTCAACCATATACGTTCAAAAGTACACGCCTTAAAGAGTGTGGGACAGTCTGTCAGCTGTTTTGGTTCCACTTACTGAGCATGTACTCTGGACTGATGAAGGCATGGAAGGTGTGGATCTTCCCTTCTCCTAGCAGGTCTGGGTGTGCAGTGAATCTTCTGTTCCCCTGAGTCTACAGTCCCATGTCCCTCAGCTATGTGCCATTCAGGTCTTTAAGAGGTTTGTTTTTAAAAACATCATGACACTTAAAGGGAGCCCAATTATTTCATCAGATACACTCAACCATAGGATTAGCAATCTATTCCATGCTGTAGGAAAATTAGGCTGTGATTGGCTTGGACTTCATTTGTGTACCTTCATAAGAAATTTTGAAGGATAATTTTGGCTGTATGCAATTTTTCCAATAAGGAATCACTTTACTCCATCTTAACATATTCTTGCACTGTGGTCTCAGAACAAAGGATAACCCTTTACATAGACTATTTTAGCCTATGGATAAATGCATTTTGTTGCCCTTATTTTTCTTATTTTGTTGTAGATGGGTTAAATTTTCATTACAGATATTCATCAATTCTCAGACCTGCAACTGAAAATCAGTAATTCAAGGAAGTGGATTAGTTTTCATGAATGAAAACACTTGGGATCTGGATGGAGAGAGTTATTTCCTAACCCAAAGTCACAGATAGTGGAAGTATCATCTCCAGCCTCCCTGGTGTTCTTCAGAAGTAGAGTTGAAAGATCTGATGTGTCAGGGCCGGGCCCAGAGCCAGGCACATAGTGGGGGAAAAACAAATGTTAATTCCTTTCTCCAGCTTTATCATCCTTCCCAACTTTATCCCATTTCTAAATGTCACAGTTGGGATTTTTAGCCCTGGCTAGATCAAGAGATGTCAGATGGTAGAGACAGCTGAGTCTTGAGACAAAGCTGAGGTCTCTTTGAGGTATCAGAGTGGAGGACAGGCAAGTTCAATTTCCGGAACGTGAGTTGAGCTGGTGTCCTGAGGCATAACGGCAAAAGGCAAGAAAAGTATAAATGATGGGTGGTTGTTGATATTAGGGAACAACTGGTTATCAGGAAACTGTAGCCCTGCCTGAAGGCTGTAGAGAAGAAGCCATGGGCTGAACTGATAAACAAGCTGTGAGAAATGTCAGGTAGCTGGCTGGATAAGAGATGGCATACTCAATGTGTCCAGTACGGATGGCTGGATAGCCAATGATGGGTAAGATCCTCAGAGGAGGACAACCTAAGACAGGCACAGCCGGCTGGACCACAGATGGCCCACTCATTGTGTCCAGTATGGACGGCTGGCTAGCCAATGATGGGTAAGATCCTCAGAGGAGGACAACCTAAGACAGGCACAGCCGGCTGGACCACAGATGGCCTACTCTGTGTGTCCAGCATGGACGGCTGGCTAGCCAATGACGGGTAAGTTCCTCAGAGGAGGACAGTCTAAGACAGGCACAGCCGGCTGGACAAGAGACGGCGTACTCAATGTGTCCAGTATGGATGGCTGGATAGCCAACGACGGGTAAGATCCTCAGAGGAGGACAACCTAAGACAGGCACAGCCAGCTGGAGAAGAGGTGGCCTACTCAGTGTGTCCAGTATGGACTTGGGATTGGAGAGAGAAGGCATCACTCGGTCCTTGAGGCCATATGAAGTGGCCTTATATGCTAAGTGAATGAATGACAAAGGAGAGAGGGAGGGAGAGAGAAAAGAATGAAGGAGGGATGGGAGGGAGGGAGGGGAAGGAGGAAGATGTGCTTAAATAACTCTTATGAGTCTGAATTCTGAGGTGGCTTGAGTGTCCAAAGGGGGCGAGATTAACTTGGGCATTTAGGACAACAAGACAGAAATCACACCACAGGGCAGAGGCTGGCTTGGTGGGCAGTGCCGGGCAGCCAGATCTTTCTGTGTTGGTATTAAATGCTCCCTTAGGATTGGCGCCATCACCCACTCGACTCCCTGTCCCTAGGGACTCTGATTCCACTAGAGCCTGTACTGGATGTTAACAGATGTTCCAGGGCCATTTTCCCAGGTACTGGTGTTTGGTTTGGGGAGCGAAGTTTACATCTGACACAGAAGAGAAGTCACACTCGCAGAACGGAAGATAGCATTTCAGCTGGCAAAGTACTTACGGAACGGAACCTTTGACTATGAGAACTGTGACATCAACCCACTGGATCCCAGAAAGTGCAACCCGGTCATCCCCAGGTACCACGTGGTTCACAGCAGCCTCAGCTCCATCTGCACCACCAGGAACTGAACACATTGCTTCAACCATGGCCAGGCTGGCCCTGCGCCGGCCAGCTCGTCCTGCTCTCTGCACACTGTGTTGACCCCACAGCAGCCCAGGACCACCAGCACATGGAGCCTACCGCCTGCAGAGCTCACAGGCAGCTTGAGAGTAGCCAGGAGCCTTCTCTTCTGTGTGTTGCTGTTAAACCACGTCCTCCCCATCCTTGCTTCCCACAGCGGGTAGCAGATTTATGGAAACAGTACACCTGAAAACACAGCTTTGAAAATGATTCAGACAACCTCATGGTTGAGAGGCTCATAATGGCTGATTATGGTAAAGCGGGATGTTCCGTCGCTCACTTCTTGCTCTTCCAGCTGATGACGGAGAGTAACTGTCTTGGATGAGATGGTTTCTGAGGCCCCTTCCAGCTCTCAAATTTTGTGATTCTTGGTCCTTCCACCAAATGTTCTTTGGTGCCACTGTTGGTCCCAGAATGATGCCAACTGGGCCGGGAGGCTGACTCAGTTGTGATGGTTTTTGAGAGGAAAAGAAGGTAGAGGAAAGGGAAAGGATGCAGCTGTAGCAAGATGCAGCATGACTGAAAATTCCCAGCGTCTCCCAGTGTGAGTTGGACAAATGCTGTTCATGCCTCATGTCGTAGGCGAGGGCTGCTAATACCACCTCCACATTAAAACATAACTTGGTTTAGTTTTCTTGTTATTTAATTTAATGTGAAATGTATTCAGCCTAGAATTCTTAGAATTTTTAATGAAAAAGCCACCTATGACCAGCATTAACATTTTGCTGCATTTTTCCCAAACCTTTTTTAATGTCTGTCTTTAGAACCATCCATCCACCCACCCATCCTCCACTCACCCTTCCATCCACCCACCCATCCTTCCATCCATCCATCCATCCATCCACCCACTCACCCTTTCCATCCATCCATCCATCACAGGTGGCAACAGAAAAGGTGTTTATATACGATGTAATCCCTAGTTTCCATAGCTGTTTTTTTCCCTTCCATGGTATAGTGCTTTTCAGAGTACTTGTGCAATATATAAAATTCTTAGCTATGAGCAGGATGAGTTTATAATACCTTACAATGCAAATCACAACCAGGAAATAGAGTAGTGGTAAAGTATTACTAGAAAGATGACATTTTACTTACACGAGTGCATGAATAAACTGTTCCCAGAGGGAGTGGTTTTCCAAGGATGCAACTTTGTGATTTATGTTTTTGTACAGTCATGCTTTTACTACTAATTTTTTTAAATTTAGCATTCAGCTCTACTATAGCTGTGATGATTTGCAGAACATAAAAGAAAACATGGCTCTTACCCTCCAGCATTTTATGTAACACCTTTAAAAAAGGAGGAGACACACGAGTTTACAAACATTGAACATATTTATATAGTTTCTGGCCAAAGGTGTTTTTACTTTATGAGGAATTTGTTTTATTTTTCACCTTGTAGGCATGTCCCCTTTTTCTAAGTGTGTTGTCTTGGCTCTTCTGAGGGTTTTTTCTTTCTTAGATAAGACTCTCTTGGTTGCAAACTAGAAACTCAGCCTGAGCTGCTTAAGAAAAAGGGGATTTCATTGGCGACATCTTGGGATATCACACAAGAATAATACCTTGAAGCTCAGCAAACTAAGGAGTCAGCTCCAGGTCAGGAATAACAAGAGCCAAGTATTGGGAACCCCTCAGGTGCTGTCCTCTTTGTCATCATCTGTTTGCTTCCATTTCTATGCTCAGGTCCTCTTCCTCTTCCTCCTCCTTCTTCTTTGTTTTACGTCTGGATGGATTTTCTCTCCCTCTCTCTCTTTTTTTTTAATGTCCTACTTGATTCTCACTGAGATCGCCTTTCTCATAGTCATTTTACAGTGTTGTGTCATTTTACAGTGTTGTGTCAAGTTCCAGTGTAGAACATAATTTTTCAGTTATACATGAGCATACATATATTCATTGTCACTTTTTTTCACTGTGCAAGAGAAAACTCTCATATGTTAGAAATGAAGAAACTCTTAAGAGTTCCAAAAAGTAAGATAATTCAATTGTTATGAGTAATGTGTTATTTAAGCACACCCTGATGATCCTGAATGATGATCCCTGATGATCGTGAATGATGACAAACTAGCACAGTCACTTAACAAAGCAACACAAAGACAAACAATGTAACCCGGTAACCACTAGTTTGTTCTCTATAAGTCTGTTTCTTTTTTGTTATATTCACTAGTTTATAATTTGTTGTATTTTTTAGATTCCACGTATAATTGATATCATGCAGTATTTGTCTTTCTCTGTCTGACTTATTTCACCAAGCATAATAAAAATACCCTGCAATTCCATCCATGTTGTTGTAAATGGCAAATTTTCATTTTTTATGGCTGATTAGTATTCCATTGTATGTACGTGTGTGTGTGTGTGTGTGTGTGTGTGTGTGTGTGTACCAAGGAACATATGGTAGTTCCCTTTTTAGCTTTTTGAGGAACATCCATACTGTTTTCTACAGTGGCTACACCAATTTACATTCTCACCAACAGCATATGAGGGATTCCTTTTCTCCATATCCCTGCCAACATTTGTTATTTGTGTTCTTTTAGATGACCATTCTGACAGGTGTGTGAGGTGATGCCTCATTTTGGGTTTGATTTGCATTTCTCTGATTATTAGTGATGTTGAGCATCTTTTCATGTGCTTGTTGGCCATCTGTATGTCTTATTTGGCAAAATGTCTATTCAGGTCTCCTGCCTATTTTTCAATTGAATTGTTATACAAATATAGTTTATGATATATGTAACAAACATCGAATCTCCTAAATTTATGAAGCAAACATTGAAAAACTTGAAGGGAGAAGTAGACAGCTCTACAATAATAGTAGGAGACATCAATAACACACTTTCGATAATAGGTAGAACAACAAGACAGAAGGTCAATAAAGAAATAGGGGGCTTGATCAACATTATAGATCAGTTGAACCTAAGAGATATATATAGAAAACTCCACTTCACAACAGCAAAACGAATTTTTCTCTAGTACATATGGAATATTCTCCAGGTTACACTATGTCAGGACACAAAAATGTCTCAATAAATTTAAAAAGATTGAAATCATATAAATAATCTTTTAAATCAAAATGGAATGAAACTAGATATCAATAGCAGAAAAAAAACTGGGAAGATCCACTAATGTGAGGAATTAACACCCTTAAACAACCCATGGGTCAGAGAAGGTATCATAAGAAAATTTAGGAAAACTGAGTCAAATGAAAATGAAAACCTAGCATATAAAACTTAGGGATCCTGTAAAAGTAGTACTAAGAAGGAAATTTATACCTGCAAATGCTTATATTAAAAAAAGAGAGATTCCCAAATCAACAATTTACACCTTAAAGAACTAAAAAAGAACAAACTAAATTCAAAACTAGTGGCAGGAAGTTAATAATAAAGATTCAAGCAGAGATATTCAAAATGAGAACAGAAAAGCTACAGAGAAAAATCAATAAAACCAAGAGTTGCTTTATTGAAAACATAAACAAAATTGACAAACTTTTCGCTAGGTTGACTATGGAAAAAAGAGACAGACTCAAATAACTAAAATCATAAATGAAAGAAGGGATATTACAATAAAATTTACAGAAATAAAAAGTGTTATAAGAGCATTATGAAAACTTGTACACCAACAAATTGGATATCTGAGATAAAATGGACAAATTCCTAGAATCACAAAAGCTACCAAGACTGAACCAGAAAGAAATAGAAAATCTAAATATCCAAAACTAGTTTGGAGATTGAATCAGTCATCAAAAATCTTTCAACAAATAAAAGCTCAGGACCAGAAGACTTCACTTGTGAAGTCTACCAAACATTTACAGAAGAATTAACACTAATTCTCCCCCAAACTCTTCCAAGAAATTGAAGAGGAGGGAACATTCCCAGACTCATTTTATGGTGTCAGCATTACACTGATACCAAATCCTGACAAGGACACTATAAAAAGTGCAGATCAGTATCCCTGATGAAAATTCTCAAGAAAATGTCAGCAGACAGAATTTAACAGCACATTTTTAAGTATTATACACTGTGACCAAGTGGAATATATTCCTAGAATGCAAGAATGGTTCAACATACAAATATTAATCAATTTAATATGCCACAGTAGCAGAATAAAGGTGAAGGGAACCCATGATCATCTCAATTTATGCAGAAAGAGGATTTGACATAATTTAACACCTTTTAATGATGTAAGCCCTTAACAAACAAGAATAAAATAACTACCTCAACATAATATATGCTACATATGAAAAGCCCACAGCTAACATACTGAATGGTGAGGCTGAGAGCTTTCTCTCTAAGAAAGCTTAATAAAGAGACTAAATTCTTCACAAGGAAATTCACAAAATACCATTAAATAGAATAATATTCAAGATTCTCTATGTCTTTTTTATAGACCAAAGCCACCCCCAAAGCAAAAAACTTACACCAGGAACATAATGATAAGAGTCTCTGGTTGAGGACAGCAATGAACAGGAGACTACAGTAGACAGACGACTAGATTGTATAGTAAGAAACATTTAGACCCATTACATAAAATTTATATTGGTCAATAGACCCATTAGTCAATGGAATAGAATAGAAAACCCAGAAATAGCCCCTACCCAAGGACAGGCAACTGATTTTTGACAAATATACAAAAAGCAATTTTTGAAAAGTCTTTTCAACCAATGGTAGTGGGACAATAGGATATGCATAGAAAAAAATGAACCTTGACCTAAGTCTTAACACCTGATGCAAAAATTAACTCAAAATGAATCATACACCTTCATGTAAAACATAAACTATAAAACTTTTAGATGATAGCATAGGAGAAACCATGGGGAGCTGATGCTGAGTGGTGACTTCTTAGACTTGACACCAGAAGCATGACCTATAAAGGGAAAAAAATCAGCATATTGGACTTCAGCAGAATGAAAAATGTTTGCTATATGAAAGAGACTGTTGAGAGAATAAAAAGAGAAGCTAGAGCAAGGGAGAAAATATTTGCTAACCACACATCTGACCAAGGATTCATCTCTTAAGTCCATAACAAAACTCCACAGTAAAATAAAGAAACAAAGACAATTCAATTCAAAAAATGGGCAAAAGTCATTAAAAGGCATTTCACTAATGATATAGGATTGGAAAATACACACATGAAAAGATAGGTGATATTAGTAGTCATTTATGGAAGAAGTGAGCTTTAAAGCTTGACCTCAGATAGAATTTCATAAATTAAAAGGAGTGTAAAACATAAGCTCAGAGATCCCAATGGATCCCAGTAATGTTCTTTCATCTACCATTTACTTTTAACTTTGTTAGTTGATCATTTATGACGTTTTAAACTTTGTCCATGTAATCTTTTGGAAGTTGAGAGTCTTAGACACTTGATCTAACAAAACAGTTATCATTGCTTGACTCTGTGAATGGAAGAATCCCAGTATAGTTTCCTGCTAGTATATTTTATTAAAAATAATAAAGAATTCTTGCTCTCTAATAAAGTAACAGACAGAAGCACATACTGAGTGTTTAAAATAAATCAGACTATGGGTTGACTTATGTAAACAAGTCAAGATAGTATCGGGAAAAAAGTATGAATTTGAAAGAAATATTTTATGCAATTAATACTCTATTTTTAAGAAGCAAATGATAAAACAATTTTTTAATCATTTATCTACAAAGGAGTTATATAAAGCCAACTTATTTTCGTAAGTGTTACATATACAAAGGGGCTACCTGTTTTGTTAGTTTAAATTTTTCTGCAATAAACTAGCATTATGTCTAGTATAGTTCTGTTATATATATGTATATAGTTTATATATTTTTTCAGATATTTAGGAATACTTGAACACTACTTCATTTTATTGAAGTTATTTATTTAGAAAATTTTAGGTATGGTAATGGTGTTTAAATGTCATGTTTTAGAGATAAATAAATACTAAAGTATTGACTAATAAAATATTATGCCTTTTTTTTTTTTTAACAAATAACCCAGTGAGGGATGGAAGACATTGGGTGGGAGTGTGGATGAAGCAAGACTGAGGAAAAATTGAAAGAGTTCAATTTGGGTGAAAGGTATATATTGGCTCATTATAATATTCTAATTTCCACAACTTTGAAATTTTTCACAGTAAAGATTAAACTAAATTAAAATATATGTACACGCATGTTTCTATGTGAATAGGAAAATAAAATCTGAAAAGATACATGTCAAAATGTTAACCATGGTTATCTCTGGCATGTAAAATTGGAGAGAAGGAAAGAGAAATTTCTATTTTAACTTTACAGATGTTGAGAATTGCACAATGAACGTATTTTTAAATTAGAAACAATGACTGTGAAATTCATGATTGCTTTTTATAATTAATCCCTTTAATCAGTGGATTATACATTATAGAAAGTTGTCAAGTTTGTAAAACTTTAAGAAGACTCAAGTATTGCTAGAAGTGTAAAGAAAGAAATGCACATAAAACATATTCATGAAGCTAAACTCGAACCTCTTGTCCACAATGTGATCCAGATATTATGATTCTTTTTAACAAGAAAATAAAATAATCCAAATGCACTGGCTAATCCACCAGATATACATTTATTTCTTTAAGGCATAACAACAGAATTGGGAAAATTACATAGTGGAAATATTCAACAATGATCCAGAAGAATGAATTTACCTTGGACTCAGTTCTTGAAATTTGAGTCTTTGAAAATATACTTAATTATATTCATAACCACTAGGGCTCTGTGTTTTCTTTAAAATGTGAAATTAATGATGCATTTTTAGAAAACAAAAGAGATCACAAAACTTATTGTAACTTGGTGCTAAGTAGATAAGAAAGACTGTCTTTGGGACAGTCTCTGGTCTTATCTAAAACAAAATGCCAGGGAAATTTGTGAAAGATACGGATGGGTCCCCATTAAGACACTTCTTTTATTTACTCCTGAGATGACTGAGAAGAATGTTGTTTGTAAATTAAAAAACAAAACAATACTGCCCCTAGTGATGGATTTATATTTTCAGTCATTATTTGAATTTTTTTTTTCAAATGGAGGGACTGGGAATTGAACCCAGGACATCATGCATGTTAACATGTGCTGAATCACTGAGCTATGTCCCCCACCCTGAACTGATGCACTTAGAATATTGATGTTCAAAGTGATCACTGATATAGCTGGGTTAATATCTATCAATTACAACCCTGGTTTACTTGCTCCAGCACTGATTCCTGTGGCAGTTTCTGCTGGTGAGTCTCTGCTCTAGTGACCCATGTCTCCCTATATTTACCTGTATGTCTCTCCAAACTTGGAAGTAGCAGCTTGTCATGTGTCCTCTCTTTTCTTATGGATCCTAGGAGAGTTGCTGATTTCTCAATCCATTAAACTTTTTACTTATTGTTAGAATGAAGTAGTGACTTCCAGTCTCTTTGCATGTGGAACTAGAAACTGGACATCTTTCTTAAGATTTTGAACAAAGAAATATGGAAAAAAGTCCAAGTCTGTGGGAGGCAACTGAGCAAATAAGTTACAGAATTCAGCTGAGGTGGCTGTGCTGGTCAGTGTGGGAGAGAATTCACAACAGAAGGAGAGGAGGGTGATCGGTTAGAGGGATGGTGAGGCTCCCTGCAACCACCAAGACACTACATTTCCAGTTCTTTTGGCCGGGCAGTTTTATGCAGGAGCCAACCGGATCAGCAGCCCTGCACAAAAATATTTTGTTTACAGAACTATTCGAATTGGCTGAGAATAGTTTGCCTGTCAATAAATATTGAGATAAAAGATACTACTGAATGCAAAGCAAAGTTCTAAGGTTGGAAGTAAAGAGTGGCACAAGAAGGAGAGAACCTATGGTTTTCCATAAAATCATAGGTCCACAGATGAGAGTTGAGAAATATGTATTTTCGGATCCTTAGAGTTTTGGACATAAATCAAGCCACTTTACCCAATCGTTAAATTCAAAGGTTTCTTTTCTTTTTCTTTTCTTTTCTTTTCTTTTCTTTTCTTTTCTTTTAAGTAGTCTAAGTTACCTCTAAGTTTACCTCCAAGTTTACTTCAATAAACTTGATGTGTCCTTCACAAAAGTGACTATAGCTCACTTGTGTAGTATATGTTTGTGTGGCTAGAAAATCACTTTGAATTTATTTTTCTACTTCACTGAGTGCCTGTATGTGCTGGATTCTCTGTGCCAAAGATATGATGGAAAATAATCCAATTTCCAATTTCCAGAATTTGAATTCTCATCACTCTGTAAGTAAGTAAGAAGAGTAGGGACATACTAACACTGGAAAGATTTTGTCTCATGGAATACTAGTTGCAGATACAGAGTGGTGCTTGATTTATTTATACACTGTTTTTCCTGACCACTATTTTTATTCCACTTCTTTATGGTCCTAAGTTGCCTAATTACTCTAATTTTATGCCAGCTACTTGAGAGTGAATCTAGAAGTGGAAGGTAAAGCAGATAGTCACAAATTAGCTTCTAGGTAAACATATTGCCCACTGGTGATTTTTCTTGTAAGAACCTTAGGGTATTCAAAAGCTAAGTTACCTAGGGTATTCAAAGAATAAGGTGACAGTCCAGTGACATTTATAAATAGCCATTGCATGCAATCTGTTAGGCCTTAGGAATTAAGTAACACAGTCACTCTTCTTCTTTTGCCATAAATATCAAGAGAAAACTTGACAGGTTTATAGGAAGTAAGTTTTTTTAAATCTTTAAGAGAATAAGGTATTAATGGGAGGTATATCAAGGAATTATGTATTTACAGTTTCACAGAAAGATGATACATGAGATAATGTTACTGAATTCCTCTACAGTAAATAGTGCTGGTCTTATGGATTTCAGAAAGGAAATATTTATGTGAATTAGGCTAGATAAAGATACTCCCTAGAAACACTTACCATGGTTTCTCAGCAATTTTCCTACAGCCAGTTTCAAGTTAAAGGCAGTTTGCACTGGAAAACCTAGTAGGAGCAAGTGCCTCCCTTTATGTATATGGGTAGGCCAGTCAACCTAACACAGAAACTATGGGTTCCCAACAAGCTAGGTGAAGGATGGCTTCCACACACATTCCGATCCCAGAATGGAACATGTGGAGAAGCTTTCAGTTAGCCTGAAAGGTAAGGGTACATCTAGAAACACTTACCCTGATATCCTAGCATGTTTCCTAGAGAAGGTTTCAAGGTAAAGAAAGTTTGTGCTGGAAAACTGAGTTCGACTGAGTGCCTTCCCTTATGTATATAGGTAGGCCACTCACCCTAACCTGGAAACTGTGTTCCCAACAAGTTATGTGAAGGGAGGCTTCCATACACATTTGGATCCCCAGAATGGAACATGTGGAGAAGAGTTCATTCAGCTAGCTTGAAGGGCAAGGGTACATCTAGAAAGATATACCCTGATTTCTCAGCAGGCTTCCTAGAGCTGGTTTCAAGGTAAAGGCAGTTTGCTCTGGAAAACTGAGTTCGAGTGAGTGCCTCCCCTTATGTTTATAGTTAGGCCTGTGAACCTACCACAGAAACTGTTCCCAACAAAGTAGGAGAAGGACAGCTTCCACACACATTCGGATCCCAAACTGGAACATGTCAGGAAGCGTTCATTTAGCTACCATTAATGGAAAAGTTACATCTAGAAACACATACTCTGATTTCTCAGCATGTTTCCTAGAGAAAGGTTCAAATTAAGGCAGTTTGTGCTGGGAAATCGAGTTGGAGTGATTGCTCCCCTTATATATATAGGTAAGCCTGTCAACCTAACACAGAAAATCTACCAACAAGGTAGTTGAAGGACAGCTTCCAACACGTTCGGATCCCAGATTGGAACATGTGGAGAAGCGTTCATTCAGCTAGCCAGAATAGCCATGGTACATCTAGAAACAATTACCCTGAAATAAAAATCAAGCTCTGTAGAGATGGTTTGAAGGTAAAGGAGGTTTGAGCTGGAAAACCGAGTTGGAAAGAGTGCCTCTCATTATGTATTTAGGAAGGCCTGTCAACATAACACAAAAAATCTGTGTTCCCAACATGGTAGGTGAATAACAGCTTGCACACACGTTCAGATCAAAAAATGGAACATGTGGGGAAGCCTTCATTCAGCTAGACTGAAAGTGAAGGGTACAAGTATAAACAACACGAATTCTCAGCAAATTTCAAAGAGCTGGATTCAAGGGAAAGGACGTTTGTGCTGAAATACTGATTTGGAGCGAGTGCCTCCCCTTATATATATATATGTAGGCCAGTGCCACTAACCCAGAAACTAGGTGTTACCAACAAGGTAGATGAATGACATCTTCCATACACATTCAGATACAAGAATGGAACATGTGCATAAGCGTTGATTCATCAAGCAGAAACGGCAAGGGTACATCAAGAAACAATTACTTTGTTTTCTCAGCATGTTTTCCAGTGCTGGTTTCAAGGTAAAGGCTTTTTGCCCTGGAAAAGCTAATTGGAGAGAGTGCATCTGCTTATATTTATAGTTAGGCCAGTGCCCCTAACCCAGAAACTCTCTGTTCCCAGCAAGGTAGTTGAAGGACAGCTTCCACACACATTAGGATACCAGAATGGAACATGTGGAGAAGCGTTCATTCATTTAGCACAATGGGCAAGTATATACCTGGAAACACATGTGATGATTTCTCAGCGTCTTCCTGGAGATGGTTTCCAAGTAATCACAGTTTGTGCTGGAAAACCGAGTTTTAACAAGTGACTCCCCTTATGTATACAGGTAGGCCAGTGCCCCTAACTCAGAAACTCTGTGTTACCAACAAGGTAGGTGAAGGATGGCTTCCACAGACAATCGGATCCCAGAATGGAACAATTGGAGAAACATTCATTCATCTAGCACAAATGGGAAAGATACATCTACAAACACTTACCCTGAATTCTCAGCATGTTTCCTCAAGGTGTTTCAAGGTAAAGGAAGATTGCTCTGGAAAACAGTTGAAGCACGTGCCTCCCATTATATATACAGGTAGGACAGCCCCCTAACCCAGAAACTCTGTTTTCCCAACATGGTAGTTACATGACGGCTTCCACACACATTGGGATGCCAAAATGCCACATGTTGAGAAGCGTTCATTCATCTAGCACAAAGGGCAAGGTTACATCTAGAAACACATACCCTGATTTCTCTGCATGTTTCCTCCAGCTGGTTTCAAGGTAAAGGCTGTTTGCTTTGGATAACAGTTTTGGAGAGAGGGCCTCCCTTATATATACAGGTAGGCCAGTGCCACTAACCGAGAAACTTTGTGTTCATAAAAATGTAGTTGAATGAAGGCTTCCACACAGTCAGATCTCAGAATGTAACATGTGAAGAAGCGTTCATTCATGTAGCACAAAAGACAAGGGTACATCTAGAAGCAATTACCCTCATTTCTCAGCATGTTTCCTGCAGCCGGTTTCAAGGTAAAGCCAGTTTGGTCTGTAAAACCTAGTTGGAGTGAGCGACTCCCCTTTTATATACAGGTAGGCCAGTGCCAGTAACCGAGAAACTCTGTGCTCCGAACAAGGTATGTGAAGGATGGATTCGACACACATTTGGATACCAGAATGAATCATGTAGAGAAGCGTTCATTCATCTAGCACAAAAGGCAAGATTACATCTAGAAACACTTACCCTGATTTCTTATCATGCTCCTTAAGCTGGTTTCAAGGTAAAGGCAGTTTGTGCTGGAAAACCGAGTTGGAGTGTGTGCTTCCCTTATATATAAAGTTTGGCTAGTTCCACTAACCCAGAATCTCTATTTTCCCAAAAATGTAGGTGAAGGAATGCTTCTACACACATTCAGATCCCAGAATGGAACAAGTGGAGAAACGTTCATTCTTGCAGCACAAAGGGTATGGACATATTTAGAAACAGTTACCCTAAATTCTCAACATGTTTCCTAGAGATGATTTCAAAGTAAATGCAGTTTGTGCTGGAAAACTAAGTTGGAGGGAGTGACTCCCCTTTTTACATATAGAGGTAGGCCAGTGCCTCTAAACCAGAAGCTGTGTTCCAAACAAGGTAGGTGAAGGGTGGCTTACACACACACATTTGGATCCCAGAATGGAACATGTGGAGAAGCTTTCATTCAGCTAGCACAAAGGGCAAATGTACATCTAGAAACAATTACTGTGACTTCTCAGCATGTTTCCTACAGGGGGTTTCAAGGTAAAGGCAGTTTGCTCTGGAAAACCAAGTTGGAGCGAATGCCTCCCCTTCTATAAATATGTAGGCCACTGCAACTAACCGAAAAACACTGCATTCAGAATAAAGTAGGTGAAGGACTGCTTCCAAACACAGTCTGATCCCAGAATGAAAGATGTGCAGAAGTGTTCATTCATCAAGCAGAAAGTGCAAGAATACTTCTAGAAACACTTACCCTGATTTTTCAGCATGTTTTCTAGAGACGGTTTCAAGGTAAACGCAGTTTGTGCTGGAAAACCGAGTTGGAGCAATTTACTCCACTTTTACTACAGGTAGACCATTACCCTTAACCCAGAAACCCTTTTTTCCCAACAAGGTAGGTGAAGGGTGGCTTACACACACATTCAGATCCCAGAATGTGACAGGTGGAGAAGCGTTCATTGAGCTAGCACAAAGGGCAAGGGTACTTCTAGAAATACTAACCCTGATTTCTCAACATATTTCCTAGAGTAGGTTTCAAGGTAAAGCTTTTGCACTGGAAAACCGAGTTGGAGCGATTGCCTCCCCTTACATATATATGTAGGCCAGTGCCACTAACCGAAAAACTCTCTGCTACAAACAACATAGGTGAAGAACGGCTTCCACACACATTCAGATCCCAGAATGGAACATGTGCAGAAGTGATCAATTATCTAGAAGAAAGGGCAATGGTAAATCTATAAACACTTACCCTGATTTCTCAGCATGTTTCCTAGTGTTGGTTTCAACATAAAGGCAGTTTTTGCTGGAAAACTGAGTTGTAGCGAGTGCCTCCCTGTATATATATAGGTAGGCCAGTGACCCTAACCCAGAAACTCTGTGTTACCAGCAACAGAAGTATAGGACAGGTTCTACACACATTTGAATCCCAGAATGGAACTTATGGAGAAGGGTTCATTCATTTAGCACAATGGGCAAGGATACATCTAGAAACACTTACCCTGATTTCTCAGCATGTTTCCTAGAGACGGCTTCAAGTTAAAGGAAGTTTTCACTGGAAAACCGATTTGGGAACAGTACCTCCTCTAATATATATATAGGTAGGCCTGTAACTCTAACCCAGAAACTCTGTGTTCCCAACAAGGTATGTGAAGGACAGATTCCAGACACATTCGGATACCAGAATGGAACATGTGCAAAAGCTTTCATTCATCTAGCACAATGGGTAAATCTAGAAACAATCCCCCTGATTTCTCAGCATGTTTCTTCAAGCCGGTTTCAAGGTAAAGGCAGTTTGCACTAAAACACTGTGTTGGAGGGATTGCCCCTTAATGTATATAGGTAGACCAGTGCCCCTAAAACAGAAACTGTGTTCAGAAGAGGGAAGGTGAATGACAGTTTCCACACACTTTCGGATCCCAGAATGGGACATGGGCAGAAGCGTTCATTCATCTAGCAGAATGGGCAAGTGTACATGTAGAAATACTCTGAATTCTCAGCATGTTTCCTACAGCCGGCTTCAAGGTAAAAGCAGTTTGTGCTTGAAAACGGAGTTCGAGCTAGTGCCTCTCCTTGCATCTAAAGGTAGGCCAGTGACCCGAACCCAGACACTCTTGTGTTCACTAGAAGGAAGGTAAAGGACGGCCTCCACACACTTTTGGATCCCAGAATGGAACATGTACAGAAGTGATTAGTCATTCAGCACAAAGGACAAGGGTACATCTAGAAACACGTACCCTGATATCTCAGCATGTTTCCTAGAGCCGGTTTAAAGGTAAAGGCAATTTGCACTGAAAAACTGAGTTGGAGAAAGTGGGTCCCCTAATATATATAGGTAGGCCAGTGCCCCTAACACACAAACTCTGTTCCCAGCAAGGTAGGTGAAAGAGGGCTTCCACACGCATTTGGATCCCAGAATGGAAAATATGGAGAAGCTTCATTCACCTAGCACAAAGGGCAATGAACATCTATCAACACTTACGCTAATTTCTCAGCATGTTTCCTAGAGCCTGTTTCAAGGTAAAGACAAAACGCTTTGGAAAACCGAGCTGTAGTGAGAGCCTCCCCTAATATATATATAGGTAGGCCAGGGCCCCTAACCAAGAAACTCCATGTTCCTAATATTGTACGTGAAGGGTGGCTATACACATTTGGATCCCAGAATTGAACATGTGCAGAAGCGTTCATTCATTTAGCACAAAGAGAAAGGGTACATCTAGGAACACAAACCCTCAAATCTCAGCATGTTACCTAGAGCCGGTTTCAAGGTAAAGGATATTTGCTCTGGAAAACCAATTTGGAGAGAGTGCCTCCCATTATATGTATAGTTAGGCAAATTCCCGTAATCCATAATCTGTGTTCCCAACAAAGAAGGGAAAGGACTGCTTGCTTTCACATTCAGATTCCAGAATGGAACCTTTGGAGAAGCATTCATTCATCTAGTATAATGGACAAGGGTGCATCTAGAAACACTTATTCTGATTTCTCAGCATGTTTCTTAGAGCGGGTTTAAGGTAAAGGCAGTTTGCCCTGGAAAACCAAGTTGTGGCCAGTGACTGAACTTACATACAGTTAGGCAAGTGCCCCTAACCCAGAAACTCTGTGTTCACAACAATGTAGTTGAAGAACGGCTGCTACAGACATTCAAATCCCAGAATTCAACATGTGAAAAAGCTTTCATTCTTCTAGCACAAAGGGCAGGGATACATCTAGAAAGAATTACCCTCATTTCTCAGCATGTTTCCTACTGCTGGTTTCAAGGTAAAGGCAGTTTGTGCTAAGAAAACATGTTGGAGTGAGTGCAACCCCTAATATATATAGGTAGGCCAGTTCCCGTAAACCAGAATCTCTGTGTTCGGAACAAGGTAGGGGAATGACGGTTTCCACACACATTAGGATCACAGAATGGAACATCTGCAGAAGCATTCTTTCATCTAGCAGAGTGGGCAAGGGTACACGTGGAAATAATTTCCCTGATTTCTCAGCATGTTTCATCGAGCCAGTTTCAAGGTAGAGGCTGTTTGCACTGGAAAATTGAGTTGGAGTGAGTGCCTCCCCTTATATATATAGGTAGCCCAGTGCCCTTAACACAGAAACTGTGTTCTGAACAAGGTACGTGAGGGGGGCTTGCATACACATTCGAATGTCAGAATGGAACACGTGGCTAAGCGTTCTTTCATCTAGCTCCAAGGGCAAGGTTATACCTAGAAACACTTACCCTGTTTTCACAGCATGTTTCCTATAGCTGGTTTCAAGGTAAAGGCTGTTTGTGTTAGAAAACCGAGTTGGAGTGAGTGCCTCATCTTATATATATAAGTAGGACAGTGCCCCTAATCAGAAATTCTGTATTCCCAGCAAGGTATTTGAAGGATGGCTTCTACACATATTCGGATGTCAGAATGGAACATGTGGAGAAGCATTCTTTCATCTAGGAAAAAGGGCAAGGGTACATCTAGAAACACCCTGAATTCTCAGCATGTTTCATATAGTCGGTTTCAAGATAAAGGGAGTTTTATCTCGAAAACCAATTTGGAGCAAGCACCTCCCCTTATATATATAAGTAGGCATGTGCCACTAACCCAGGAACTATGTGTTTCCAACAAGGTAGGTGAAAGACGGCTGTCACGCCCATTCGGATCCAGAATGGACCATGTGTAGAAGAATTCATTTATGTAGCAGAAAGGGCAATGGTACTTCAGAAACACTTACCGAGATTTCTCAGCATGTGTCCTTGCATCAGTTTCAACATAAAGGCAGTTTGTGCTAAAAAACCGAGTTGGAGAGAGTGCCTCCCAATTATATATATATAGGTAGGCCAGTGCCACTAAGCCAGAAACAATGTTCTACCAACAAAGTAGGAGAAGGACAACTTCCACAATCTGTCAGTCCCAGAATTGAACATTGGAGAAGCGTTCATTCATTTAGTATAAATGGCAAGTGTACATCTAGAAACACTTAGCCTGATTTCTAAGCATGTTTCCTAGAGTCTGCTTCAAGGTAAAGGCAGTTTGCACTGGAAAACCGAGTTTGAGCGAGTGCCTTCCCTTATATATATAGGTAGGCTAGTGCCTCTACCCCAAAACTCTGTGTTCCCAGCAAGGTAGGTGTAGGGCAGATTCAACAAACATTCTGATCTCACAATGGAACATGTGGAAAACTGTTCATTCATCTAGCACAAAGGGCAAAGGTACATCTAGAAACACTTACCCTGATTTCTCAGCATGTTTCCTGCAACCAGTTGCAAGGTAAAGCCAGTCTGTGCTGGAAAAGCGATTTGGAGTGAGTGCCTTTCCTTTTATATATAGGGAGGGCACTGACCCTAACCCAGAAACTCTGTGTTCCCAACAAGGCAGTTGAAGGGTGGCTTATACACACATTCAGACTCAGAATGGAACATTTGGAGAATCATTCATTCATCTAGCACAATGAACAATGGTACATTTAGAAACACTTAGCCTGATTTCTAAGCATGTTTCCTAGAGCTGGTTTCAGGGTAAAGCAGTTTTCTCTGGAAAACTGAGTTGGAGTGAGTGCCTCCCCTTTTACATAGGTAGGCCAGTGCTCCTAACAAACAAACTCTGTGATCCGAACAAAGTAGGTGAGGACGGCTTGCACACATATTCAGATCTTATAATGGAAAATGTGGAGAAAAGTTCATTTATCTAACACAAAGAGGAAGTGTACGTCTAGAAACAATTACCCTGATTTCTCAGCATGTTTCCTATAGTCGGTTCCAAGGTAAAGGCAGTTTGCACTAATAAATGACTTGCAGCAAGGGTCTCCCCTAATATATATAGGTAGGCCAGTGACTCTAACCGAGTAACTCTTGTGTTCACAACAAGGTTTGTGAAGGTTGGCTTACACACACATTCAGATCCCAGAATGGAATATGATGAGAAGCATTCTCTAATCTAGCTCAAAGGGGAAAGATATATCTTGAAATACATACCCTGTTTTCTCAGAATGTTTCCTTGAACCGGTTTCAATGTAAAGGCAGTTTGTGCTGGTAAATCGACTTGGATCGAGAGTCTTCCCTTATATATACAGGTTGGCCAGTGCCCCATTCCAGAAACTCTGTGTTAACAAGGTAGGTGAAGGACTGCTTCCAAACATATTTGGATCCCAGAATGGATAATGTGAAGAAGCGTTCAATCATCTAACACAAAGGGTAATGTACATCTAGCAACACTTACCCTGATTTCTCAGCAGGTTTCCTAGAGCCAGTTTCAAGGTAAAGGCAGAATGCTTCAGAAAACCAAGTTGGAACGAGGGCCTCCCCATATATATATAAATAGGCCAGCGCCGCTAACCCAGAAACTCTGTATTCCCAACAAGGTAGTGGAAGGTCGGCTTCCACACACGTTCAGATCCAAGAATGGAATATGTGCAAAAGCTTTCATTCATCTAGCACAAAGGGCAAGTTTACATCTTGAAACACTTACCTTGATTTCTCAGCATGTTTCCTACAGCCGGTTTCAAGGTAACGGAAGTTTGCACTAAAAAACTGACTTGGAGCGAGTGCCTTCACTTATATATATAGGTAGGTAGTGCCCCTAACCTAGAAATTCTTTGTTCCCAACAAGGTAAGTGAAGGACCATTTCCACACACATTTGGATCCCAGAATAGAACATGTGCGGAAGCATTCATTGATTTAACACAAAAAGCTAGAGTACATCTAGGAATACTTACCCTAATTTCTAAGCAAGTTTTCTAGACCCGCTCTCAAGGTAAAAGCACTTTGTGCTGGAAAACCTAGGTGGAGTGAGTAGCTCCCCTTATATATATAGGTAGCCCAGTGCCCTTAACCTAGAAACTCTGTTCCTAACAAGGTAGGAGAAGGGCGGCTTCCACACACATTTGGATTCCTGAATGGAACAAGTGGAGAAGCGTTCATTCATCTAGCACAAAGGACAAGGGTACATGTAGAAACACTTACCATGATTTCTCAGCATGTTTTCTTGAGCAGGTTTCAAATTAAACACAGTTTGCTCTAGAAAACCGAGTTGGAGTGAGGGCCTCCCCAAAGATATGTATGTAGTGTAGTTTCCCTAAGCCAGAAACTCAGCGTTCCCAACAAGCTACCTGAAGAATGACTTCCACACATGTTCACATCTCAGAAGTGAGCATGTGGACAGGGGTACATTCATCCAGCAAAATGAGCAGGGGGAGAACCTGAAACACTGACTTTTATTTCTCAGCATGTTTCCTAGAGCCAGTTTCCAAGTTTAGGAAATTTTTTCCTGGAAAACAGTGTTACAGCCACTGCCTCCCCATAGTGATGTAAGTAGCGTAGGTCCCCTAAGTCAGAAACTCTGTGTTCCCAACAAGCTAGCTGAAGGATGGCTTCCACACACATTCAGATCTCAGAAGTGAGCATGTGAATTGGCGTTCATTCATCCAGAATAAAGGGCATGGGTACATCTGTGAACACTGACTCTGATTCGTAAGCATGTTTCCTAGAGCCAGTTTCCATGTAAAGGCAGTTTGCCCTGGAATACTGGGTTGCAGCCTGTGTCTACCCATAGATAAGTTAGTACAGTTGTTCCTCTAAGCCAGAAACTATGTGTTCCCAACAAGGTAACTGAAGGATGGCTTCCAGACACATTATGATCTAAGAAGTTAGCATGTGGAGAGTCGTTCATTCATCCACCATAAAGGACCTGGGTACATGTAGAAACACTGACTCTGATTTCTCAGCATGTTCCCTAGAGCCAGTGTCCAAGTAAAGGCAGTTTGCACTGGAAAACCGAGTTTGAGTGAGGGCCTCTCCATAGATATGTAAGTAGCGTAGTTCTCCTAAGCCAGAAACTCTGTGTTCCCAACAAGTTAGCTGAAGGATGGCTTTCACACACATTGAGATCTCAGAAGTGAGCATGTGGAGAGGTGTTCATTCATTCAGCATAAAGGGCCTTGGTACATGTAGAAACACTGACTCGGAATTCTAAGCATGTTTTCTTAGCCAGATTCCAATTAAAGGCAGTTTGAGCCAGAAAATCGAATTGGAGTGAGGGCCTCCCCAGAGACATGTATGTAGTGTAGTTCCCCTAAGCCAGAAACTCTGTGATCCAAACAAGCTACCTGAAGAATGGCTTCCACACAAGTTCACATCTCAGAACTGAGCATGTGGAGAGGCATACATTCATCCAGCAAAATGAGCTGGGGTACATCCAGAAACACTGACTCTTATTTCTCAGCATGTTTCCTAGATACGGTTTCCAAGTTTAGGCAATTTTTTCCTGGGAAACAGTGTTACAGCCAATGCCTCCCCATAGCGAAGCAAGTAAGGTAGATCCCCTAATCCAGAAATTCTGTGTTCCCAGGAAGTTAGTTGAAGGACGGTTTCCACACATATTGATAAATCAGAAGTGAGCATGTGGAGAGGCGTTCATGATCCAGCATAAACGGCATGAATACATCTAGAAACACTGTGATTTGTCAGCATGATTTCAAGAGCCGGTTTCCAAGTAAAGGCAGTTTCCGCTGGAAAACTGAGTTGCAGCTTGTGCCTCCCCATATGTATGTAAGTAGCATATTTCCCCTAAGCCAGAAATTCTATGTTCCCAACAATCTAGCTGAACAATGGCTTCCACACACATTCAGATCTCAGAAGTGAGCATGTGTATAGGCCACAATTCATCCAGCATAAAGGGCAGGGATACATCTAGAAACACTGACTCTGAATTTTCAGCATATTTCCTAGAGCCGGTTTTCAAGTAAACGCAGTTTGCACTGGAAAACCGAGTTAGAGCTAGTGCCTCCACATAGATATTTAAGTAGCATAGTACTCCTAAGCCAGAAACTCTGTGATTCCAACAAGCTAGCTGAAGGATGGCTTCGACACATATTCAGATCTCAGAAGTGAGCATGTGGAGAGGCATTCTTTCATCCAGCATAAAGGGCCTTGGTACATCTAGAAACACTACTCTGACTTGTAAGCAAGTTTCCTAGAGCTGGTTTTAAAGTGAAGGCAGTTTATACCAGAAAACTGAGTTGGAGTGAATGCCTACCCATCGATATGTAAGAAGCGTATTTCCCCTAAGTAAGAAACTGTGTTCCCAGCAAGCAAGCTGAAGGATGGCTTCCACACACACTCAGATCTCAGAAGTGAGCATGTGGAGAGTAGTTCATTCATCCAGCGTAAAGGGCCTGGGTACAGCTAGAAACACATTCTCTGATTTCTCAACATGTTTCCTAGAGCCAGTTTCCAAGAAAAGGCAGTTTGTGCTTAAAAACCCAGTTTGAGTGATTGCCTCTCCATAGGTATGAAAGTAGCATAGTTCTCCTAAGGCAGAAACTAATGTTCCCAACAAGCTAGCTGAAGGATGGCTTCCACACACGTTCAGACCATAAAGCGAGCATGTGGAGATCTGTTCATTCAACCAGCATAAAGGGTCTAGGTACATCTAGAAACACTAACTCTGGTTTCTCAGCATGTTTCCTAGAGGAGGGTTTCAAGTAAATTCAGATTGTGCAGGAAAAAAGTGTTGATCAAGGGCTTCCCTAGATATTAAAGCAGCATATTTCCCCTAAACTAAAACTCTGTGTACCCAGCAAGCTAGCTGAAGGTCAGCTTCCCCAACATTCAGATCTCAGATGTGAGCATGTGGAGAGCCATACTTTCATCCAGCATAAAGGGCATATTTAAACCTAGGAATATGTACACTGATATCTCAGCATGAGTCAAAGTGCCAGTTTTGAAATAAAGGCAGCTTGCAAAGGAAAAGCCTCTTGGAGAGAGTGCTTCCCTATAGATATGTAAGTTACATACTTCCACTCACTATGAAATTCTGCATTCCCAACATGCTACATGCATGATGGATTTGACTCAATTCATATCTGAGTTGTGAGCATGTGGAGAGCGGTTCTTTCATCCAGCATAAAGGGCATATTACTGCTAGGAACACTTACTCTGATTTCTCAGTGTGGTTCCTAGAGCCAGTTTCGAAATAAAGGCAGTTTACACTGGAAAGCCATGTTGGAGCGTGTGCTTCCCAATAGACCTGGAATCTACATACTACCCCTCATCATGAAATTCTGTGTTCCCAACACGCTACATGCATGACGGTCGACACACATTCAGATATGAGATGTTAGCATGTGGAGAGCCGTTCTTTCATATAGCATAAAGGGTATATTTACACCTAAGAACACTACCCTGATTTCCTAGCATGGTTCCTAGAGTCAGCTTTGAAATTAAGATAGGTTGTGCAGGAAAAGACTGAAGGAGTGAGTGCTTCCCCATAGACATGTAAGTTACACAGTTCCCCTCACCATGAAATTCAGTGTTCCCAACAAGATACGTGCATGACGGATTCAACACACATTCATATCTGAGATGTGTGCATGTGGAGAGCAGTTCTTACAAACAGCATAAAGGGCATATTCACGACTAGGAACACTTACTCTGATTTCTCAGCACGGTTACTAGAACCAGTTTCGAACTAAAGGCAGTTTGCTCAGGAAAAGCATGTTTGAGCGAATGAATCACCATAGGTTGTAAGTTATATAGTTCCCGTCAACATGAAATTGTGTGTTCACAACAGGCTACATGCAAGACGGATTCAACACACATTATGATCTGAGGTGTGAGCATGTGGAGAGCCATTCTTTCATCCAGCATAAAGGGCATATTTACACCTAGGAACACTTACTCTGATTTATCAGCATGTTTCCTAGAGAAAGTTTCAAAATAAAGGCAGTTTGGTCAGGAAAAGAGTGTTGGAGCGATTGCTTCCCCATAGACATGCAAGTTACATAGTTCCCCTCACCATGAAATTCTGTGATCCAAACATGTTACATGCATGACAGATTTGACTCACATACAGATCTGAGATGTGAGCATGTGGGGAGCTGTTCTTTCATCCAGCATAAAGGGCATATTTACACCTAGGAAAACTTACTCAGATTTCTCAGCATGTTTCCTAGAGGCAGTTTTGAAATAAAGGCAGCTTGCACAGGAAAAACATTTTGGAGCGAGTGCATCCCCATAGACATGAAAGTTATATAGTTCCCCTCAGTATGATATTCTGTGTTCCAAACACGCTACATGCAAGACTAATTTGACACACATTCAGATCTGAGATATGAGCATGAGGACAGCCATTCTTTCATCCAGCATAGAGGGCATATTTACACCTAAGAACACTTACCCTGAGTTCTCTGCACGGTTCCTATAGCCACTTTTGCAATAAAGGCATTTTTCGCAGGAAAAGCCTGTTGGAGTGAGTGCTTCCCAATAGATATTTAATTAACATACTTCACCTCACCATGAAAGTCTGTGTTTCTAAAATGCTACATGCATGATGGATTAGACACACATTCAGATCTGAGATGTGACATGAGGAGAGACGTTCTTTCAGGCAGCATATAGGGCAAATTTACACCTAGGAACACTTATTCTGATTTCTCAGCAAGTTTCCTAGAGCCAGTTTCAAAATAAAGGCTGTTTCATCAGGAACAGTGTGTTGGAGCGATTGCTACCCAATAGACATGTAAGTAAAATAGTTTCCCTCATCATAAAATTTTGTGTTCCCAACACGCTACATGCATGACTGTTGACACACATTCAGATCTGAGATGTGAGCATGTGGAGAGCTTTTCTTTCATCTAGAATAAAGGGCATATTTACACCAAGGAACACTTAATCTGATTTCTCAGTGTGGTTCCAAAAGCCAGTTTCAAAACATAGGCAGTTTACACTGGAAAACGCTGTTGGAGTGATTGCTTCCTCATAGACATGCAAGTTACATAGTTCCCCTCACCATGAAATTCTGTGATCCGAACATGCTACATGCATGGCGGATTAGACACATTCATATCTGAGATGTGAGCATGTGGACAGCTGTTCTTCCATCCAGCATGAAGGGCATATTTACACCTAGGAACACTTACTGTGATTTCTTGGCATGATTCCAAGAGCCAGTTTCAAAATGCAATTTCCTGAGGAAAAGACTGTTGGAGGGATTGCTTCCCCATAGATTGGTAACTTACATATTACCGTCACCACGAACTTCTGTGTTCCCAACACGCTACATGCATGACAGATTCGACAAACATTCAGATCTGAGATGTGAGCATGTGGAGAGCCGCCTTTCATCCAGCATAAAGGGCATATTTAGACCTAGGAACACTTTCTGTGATTTCTCAGCATGGTTCCTAGAGCCGTTTTCGAAATAAAGGCAGTTTGCACAGGAAAGGCCTGTTGGAGTGAGTGCTTCCCCATAGACATGTAAGTGACATAGTTCACCTAACCATGAAAGTCTGTGTTCCCAACATGCTACATGCACGACAGATTTGACACACATTCAGATCTGAGATGTGAGCATGTGGAGAGCCGTTCTTTCATACAGCAGATAGGGTATTTTTAAACCTAGGAACACATACTCTGATATCTCAGCTGGATTCCAAAAGCCAGTTTTGAAATAAAGGCAGTTTGTGCAGGAAAAGCCTCTTGGAGCGAGTGCTTCCTTATAGACATGTAAGTTACATAGTCCCCTCACCATGAAATTTGTGTTCCCAACATGCTAGATGCATGGCGGATTTGACTCACTTTCATATTTGAGAGTTAGCATGTGGACAACCGTTCTTTTATCCAGCATAAAGGGCATATTTACAGCTAGGAACACTTACACTGATTCTTCAGCATGTTTCCGAGAGTCAGTTTCCAAATAAAGGCTGTTTATGCTGGAAAACCATGTTGGAGCGTGTGCTTCCCAATAGACCTGTAAGATACATAGTTCACCTCATCATGACATTCTGTGTTCCCAACAATCACATGCATGACGGATTCAACCCACATTCAGATCTGAAATGTCATCACACGGGAAGCCGTTCTTTCATCCAGCATAAAGGGCATATTTACACCTAGGAACACTTAGCCTGATTTCTCAGAACGGTTCCTAGAGCCATTTTTGACATAAAGGTAGTTTGCACAGGAAAAGCCTGTTGGAGCGAGTGCTTCCCTGTAAACATGTAAGTTACATAGTTCCCCTCACCATGAAATTTTGTATTCCCAACACGTTTCATGTATGACGGATTTGACATACATTCACATCTGACATGAGAGCATGTGGAGAGCTGTTCTTCCACCCAACATAAAGGGCATAATTACACCTACAAACACTGATTTCTCAGCATGTTTCCTACAGTCAGTTTCGAAAAAAGGCAGTTTATGTTGGAAAACCATGTTGGAGCCAGTGCTTTCCCATAGACATGTAAGTTACATACTAACCCTCACCTTGAAATTCTGTGTTCCCAACATGCTACATGCATGTCGGATTTGACACACATTCAGATCTGAGGAGTGAGAATGCGGAGAGCCATTCTTTCATCCAGCCTAAAGGGCATAGTTACACCTAGGAACACTTACTCTGTTTTCTTAGCATGATTCCAAAGCCAGTTTCAAAATAAAGGCAGGTTTCACTGGAAAAACCTGTTTGAGAGAATGCTTCCCCATAGACATGTAAGTTACATAGTTCCCCTCACCATGAAATTCCGTGTTCCCAACACACTATATGCATGATGGATTCTACACACATTCAGATCTGAAGTGTGACCATATGGAGAGCCATAATTTCATCCAGCATAAAAGGCATATTTACACCAAGGAACACTTACTCTGGTTTCTCAGCATGGTTAAAAGAGCTAGTTTTGAAAGTAAGGCAGTTTGCCCAGGAAAAGCCTGTTGGAGTGAGTGCATACCCATAGACATGTAAGTTAAATACTTCCTATCACCATGAAATTCTGTGCTCCCAAAACGCTACATGCATGATGGATTAGACACACATTCAGATCTGAGGTGTGAGCATGAGGAGAGCTGTTCTTTCATCCAGCCTAAAGGGCATATTTACACCTAGGAACACTTACTTGGATTTCTCAGCATGGTTCCTAGAGCCAGTTTCAAAATAAAGGCAGTTTGCACAGTAAAAGCCTCTTATAGTGAGTGCTTCTGCATAGACATGTTAGTTACATAGTTCCTCTCACCGTGAAATTATGTGTTCCCACACACTACATGCATGACGGATTCGACACACATTCAGGTCGGAGATGTGAGCATATGGAGAGCCATTCTTTCATCCTGCATAAAGGGCATACTTAAACCTAGGAACATTTACTCTCATTTCTCAGCATTTTTCCTTGACCCAGTTTCATAATCAAGGCAGTTTGCACAGAAAAACCCGTTGGAGAGAGTGCTTCCCTGTAGACATGTAAGTTACATAGTTTCCCTCACCATGACATTCTGTGTTCCCAACACGCTACATGGATGACAGATTCGACACACATTCAAGTCTGAGATGTCAGCATGTGGAGAGCCGTTCTTTCATATACCAGATAGGGCATATTTACACCTAGGAAAACTTACTCTGATTTTTCAGCATGGTTCCTAGAGCCAGTTTGGGAATAAGGGCAGTTTGCACAGCAAAAGCCTGTTGCAGCGAGTCCTTCCCCAGAAACTTGTAAGTTAAATAGTTCCTATCACCATAAAATTCTGTGTTCCCAACATGCTATGTGCATGACGGATTTGACACTCAATCAATTCTGAAATGGGAGCATGTGGAGAACCATTCTTTCATCTACCCTAGAAGGCATATTTACTCCTAGGAACACATGTTCAGATTTCTCAGCAAGGTTCCTATAGCCAGTTACAAAATAAGGGCCAATTGCAAAGGAAAAGCCAGTTGGAACGAGTGCTTCCCCATAGACATGTAAGTTACATAGTTCCCCGCACCATGACATTCTGTGTCTCCAAAACGCTACATGCATGACTGTTTTGACACACATTCAGGTATGAGATGTGAGCACTTGGAGAACCGTTCTTTCATCTACCCGAAAGGGCACAGTGATACCTAGGAACACATACTTGTGATTTCTAAGCATGGTTCCTAGAGCCAGTTACGAAATAAAGGCAGTTTGCGCAGGAAAAGCCTGTTGGAGTGAATGCTTCCCCATAGACATTTAAGTTACATACTTCCCCTCAGAATGGCATTCTGTGTTCCCAACATGCTACATGCATGTCAGATTGGACAATCATTAATTCCTGAGATAAGCATGTTGAGCACCATTGTTTCATCTGCCCGAAAGGGTATATTGAAACCTAGGAACACTTATTCTGATTTATCAGCATGGTTCCTAGAGCAAGTTTCAAAATAAAGGCAGTTTGCACAGGAAAAGCCTGGTGGAGTGAGTCCTTCCCAATAGACATGTAAGTTACATAGTTCCCATCACCATGACATTCTATGTTCCCAACACGCTACATGCATGACGGATTCAACACAGTTTCTGTTCTGAGATGTAAGCATCTGGAGAGCCGTACTTTCATCTACCCGAAAGGGCATATTTACATCTAGCAACACTTTGATTTCTCAGCATGGTTCCTAGAGCCAGTTTTGAAATAAAGGCAGATTGCACAGGAAAAGCCTCTTATAGTGAGTGCTTCCGCATAGACATGTTAATTACATAGTTCCTCTCACCGTGAAATTATTTGTTCCCACAGACTACATGCATGACGGATTCGACACACATTCAGTTCTGAGATGTGAGCATGTGGAGAGCCATTCTTTCATCCTGCATAAAGGGCATACTTAAACCTAGGACCATTTAGTCTCATTTCTCAGCATTGTTTTTTGACACAGTCTCGTAACAAGGCAGTATACGCAGAAAAACCTGTTAGAGAGAGTGCTTCCAAATAGAAATGTAAGTTACATAGTTCCCCTCACCATGACATTCTGTGTTCCCAAAAAGCTACATGCAAGACCGATTTGAAACACATTTAGGTCTGAGATATGAGCATGTGGAGAGGGTTAGACTCAGGGTTAGGGTTAGACTCAGGGTTAGGGTTAGACTCAGGGTTAGGGTTAGACTCAGGGTTAGACCAGGGTTAGGGTTAGACTCAGGGTTAGACTCAGGGTTAGGGTTAGTGTTAGACACAGGGTTAGTGTTAGACTCAGGGTTAGGTTTAGGATTACGGTTAGACACTAACCCTAACCCTAAACCTAAACCTAACCCTAACCCTAAGCCTAAACCTGAGTCTAAATCTAACCCTAACCCTAATTCTAACCCTAAAGCTAAACTTAACCCCTAACACTAACCCTAACCCTAAACCTAAAAATATGTAATAAATTATCGTAATTTACATAATGATATAATGTATATATACATTGCGTCTTTCTGTCATGTATCAATCCACTATTTTATGCTCAATCCTCACATTCAATGTTTTAACAATCCGCATACCTAGTCTCTTCCAGTCAACAATTAAAAACTTTTAACCTATCACTTGCTTTTCCATTGGATTCCCCAAGGGGGAATATATATGACCTTATCATCACCTTGATATTGTGATAAATGTAGTATATATTTTTACTTGGTTAATTAGGTTAAATAAATTTCTACTAACAAAATGAAGGTTTCATAACAATACTCTTTCAAAAGTTATCAACTAGGAATGTTCCAGTGTGAAAAGCCCTTTAGTTATCCACGGGGTAAGTCAGAAATTGTTTCCTTTGAATGGTGCCTGAAGCATTGGATAACAAATAAACTCTTAAGCAAAGCAACAAACTTCAAAGAAAAGCAGGGTAATGAGATTTCCACAGACAGTGTGAAAAGCTCCAGCAGATTCCTGGGGAGCTAGTGGGATATGCAAATGCATAGGTCTGTGCATTCAACCCTGGTTCTGCGTATGCTAAGAATGACGTAAGAAGGGCTTATGCTCTCACCACTGGCTGACCGTAAGACTCTGCACAGGTAGGAGAGGAAGGCTAAGGCCGCAATGAGGGTAGGCCTCAATGGGCACATAGAGCACCTCAGCAATGTTTGTGGGGGCTTACTGATTCCATGCCTTAAAGGAAAGAAGAATTATTTGAAAAACTAACAGCTGAACAATTCTCAAAATTAGTAAAAATTATTAGTCTACACATCCAAGAAGTTCAGAGAACTCCACACAGGCAAAACTCAGATTTCTGCATGAAATAGTCAAAAAACAGTCTTGATAGAAACTAGAGAGAAGTGACTCGTCATATATAAGGGATGCTCCATAAGATGAACAGATGGTTTCTCATCAGCCGTGGTGGAGACCAAAGGCAGAGAGATAACATATTCAAAGTGCTGAAAGGAATGGGCTGCCAACGAGAAATAATTTGCCAAATAATGTAACTTGGTAAATGTTAAGGATCAAAATACTGTCTGCATTCAGAATTCTTTCTAAAAATCCACTTTAAGGAAACGAACTGGAAATTGTGGCTGATCATTTCCTTTGCAGTGCAGAAACATTGATGCTGTCCCATTTTTAATTTTTAGTTTTGTTTCCCATGCCTAAGTAAATATATATCAAAAATATTACTAAGATCAATGTAAAAGAGCACACTGCCTATGTTTACTTCTAAAAGATTTATGGTTACAGGTCATATATATAATTTTTTGATCCATTTTTTTAAAATCCTGCCTACTGCATTTACATTATTTTTTAAACATATTTTATTGATTTATAATCATTTTACAATGTGTCAAATTCCAGTGTTCAGCAAAATTTTTCAGTCATTCATGGACATATACACACTCATTGTCACATTATATTCTCTGTGAGATATCATAACATATTGTGTATATTTCACTGTGCTATACAGTGTAATCTTGTTTATCTATTTTCAATTTTGAAATCCCAGGTTATCCCTTCCCACCCTCCAGCCCCCGGTAATCACAAGTCTGTATTCTCTGTCTGTGAGTCTATTTCTGTCCTGTATTTACGCTTTGTTATTGTTTGTTTCTTTTTGTTTCTGTTTTTTAATTTATCTTTCTTAACGCAGTGAGAAAATCCAATTTGGTTCTTTTGCATGTAGCTGTCCAGTTTTCTCAAAGTTCCCAGCACCATTGATTGAAGAGGCTATTCTTTCCTCATTGTATATTCTTGCCTACTTTGTTGTAGATTTATTGCCCACGAAAGTCTGTACCTATTTCTGGGCTTTGGGTACTGTTGTATTGATCTCTGCATTGGTGTTTGTGCCAGTGCCATACTGTTTTGTTAACTATAGCTTTGTGATTTAGTTTGAAATCAGAGTGCATGATACCGTCATATTTTTTCTTCTTTCTCAAGACTGTTTTGGCTACTGAGGGTCTTTTGTTTCCATATAAATTTTAGAATTATTTGTTCTGAATATTGCTCTTGGTAATTTGATAGATATTACACTAAATCTGTAGGTATTCTTGCATATGATGGTCATTTAAAAATACTAATTCTTACAGTCAATGAACATGGTATATCTCTTCATCTGTTTCCATCATCTTCAGTTTCTTTAATCAGTTACTTACCGTTTTCCAAGGAGAGATTTTTCACCTCTTATTTATATTTACTAGACATTGAGAAAATAAATCCTCCCACTTGTAAGTAGTTAAACCACATTAATTTGGACTCTAAAGATGGATTCCAATTTACTAGAAATATGCGGAATAGTTGTGTTAAACAATTGTTTTAACACAATTTAAGTCGTGTCTGGCAACGTCAGGTACCTAACTCTGTGTTCGTTATTTGTCAGTTCCATTAAGTCACGAACCACGTGTTTCTCCCTTGTTGACTGCTGTATCCTGACCTTGCCCTTACCCTAGAAACAATAAATATTTGGTGAACAAATAAAGTATAGTTGCTGGGCTAATTAATCTCACTTTTACATATACACTGATGTATGTGTTGTATATATGTGATACATAGTAAAATATATGCTAAATAAAGTGTAGGTGTCAAAAATTGTGAAGTGTTTACCCAATTTGCAAGTGAACAGCTTAGCCTGCTACAGTGTCATGGACACTGGTAGAAAATAGGGGAATGCTGGATCAGAGAAGAAAGACAGAGTATTACCGACAACAGAGTGTCTGCACATGTGCCATTTCCCCAAGCCTCGGTTCCCTTCGAGTAACAGGAACAGAGCCAGGTGACACTTAAACACACAGTGAGATACACTCTAAGAAAAGAACCCGATATTTGGGGAACCTGATCTTTTGAAAAGGAGGTAAACATGCTTGCCACATTGTTTGTAGAGAGACTCGATCTGTGTTTTCCATAGCTAATATATCTGTGTGTGTGTGTGTGTGTGTGTGTGTGTATAATATATATATATGTGTTTGTGAGTGTGTATGTATTATATGTATAATATATATATATATATATATATATATATCTATCTTTATCACTTTAAAGTTTTAAAGAGCTTGAGTTTTCTTATTCCATCATCTGATTTGTTTTTTTGGTAAGAAGAGTGAGGCACACATTGAGTCTTTGAATCCACTCAAGTTAAAAATTAGTGTGCAACTAATTTGACATTAGATTTAAGCTTCCCTGATTCCTAGTTAGCGTTCTTTACAGTGTACAGTCTACATCTGACTATTCCATACAGATGAGTAAAATACTGACTAGGAAGGGCTGAGAGTAGAGCACACTTTTGAATTCGAGTTTGTATTCTCTTTATAAGAAACCATAAATTAGACCATTTGCCCCTGCTGTAAGTGTTTTTTGACTAAGAAGTTCTTAATATTGATATATTATTTGTCTTTTTGTGAAATAGTATCTTGAAACACATCATATTACACACCTGGATTTTCCTGAATATTTGTAGCTCGAGAAATTTGTAAGATAACTGGGTCATATGTTAAGATTTTGAAAAACATACTCAAACATAGATCCTCATTAAAGAATGTGATACATTTACTTTTAAAGGCTAAAACAGTATTTCCCAGGACTCTTAAATTCCCATATTCTAATACCAAGGGAAAATAAAATCTGAACTTAGAGTCTTGTTTGTACTTAGAGGGTCTTCCAAACAGAAAGGCAGCCTTGATGAAATGCAGGAAGCCACAGTAACAGTGGGGCATTGCAGGAGAAAAATCTGCAGATGTAAGCCTTCACCACAATGTATTACAACTTTATGCTGGAGTATTTCCTGTACAGATATACGGTTTGTTTAACTATGTTTTCCAAGAGTAGATCACATTAAAATGTTATATAATCCTGATTTCCTGTTTTTGAAAACTTGTAGTTTCTCAACTGGTTCCAAAATTTTAAGTATTTTTTGTTTTGGTATGATTTCTATTAGTTGAATATGTATAGAAGCTATTCTTTTCCTTCTTCAAAATCAACTAAAAAGCAAATACCTGTAAAATTAATATTATTAGCTAAAATATTTGAAATTACATACATATCTCTATTTCATGTTATTACTTAATGTTCGATTTTTTCTTTGAATTAGACACAAAATACTGATAAATGCCATTATTAGAAGATATTTTACTTTTAATTGACTATTGAAAATCAGTTCTTCTGTATGTTCTGTATAAAGAATTTGTTTTTTCCTGTTATAATGATAAATAACTGATTGTAATAAATTTTCTTCATGCTTAAAAGGACAGTTAAGTGCAGTCACAATCATAAGTGGAATACAGCATTCTTTATTTCTTAAGGCCAAGCTGGTGTTTTTGAATGTACATTTTTAATGTTTACATTTCTGTAATTTTATCTTAATTTGTATATTAATATACAGATACACATTTATACAAATTTCAATAATAGTATGTAATAAATTATCCTAACTGTATAATGATATATTGTATACATACACTGCACATTTTTGTCATGTATCAATCCACTATTTTATGCTCAATCCTCACATTCTATGTTCTAAGTATCCGCATACCTACTCTCTTCCAGTCATCAATTAAAAACTTTTTACCTATCTCTTGCTTTTCCATTGGATTCCCCAAGGTGGAATATATTTGATCTTATCATCACCTTGACATTGTGATAAATGTTGTACACATTTTTACTTGGTAAACGAGGTAAAATAAATTTCTTTTAACAAAATGAAGGTTTCATAACAGTTACTCTTTCAGAAGTTATCAACTAGGAATATTCAAGTGTAAAAATCCCTTTACCTATCCACTGGTGTATGTCAGAAATTGTTTTCTTTAAATGGTGCCTGAAGCATTGGATAACAAATAAACTTTTAAGCAAAACAAGAAGCTTCGAAGGAAAAGCAGGGTAATGAGATGTCCACAGACAGTGTGAAAATCTCCAGCAGGTTTCTGGGGAGCTAGTGGGATATGCAAATGCATAGGTCTGTGCATTCACCCCTGGCTCTGCGTGTGCTAAGAGTGATGTTAGAAAGGCTTATGCTCTCACCACTGTCTGACCTTAACACTCTGCACAGGTAGTAGAGGAAGGCTAAGGCAGAGATGAGTGCATGCCTCAACGGCCACATAGGGCCCCTCAGCAAAGAATGTGGGTGCTTACTTATTCCAGGCCTTTATGGAAAGAAGAATTAGTTGAATAACTAATGGCTGAACACTTCTCAAATTTGCTGAAAATATTAGTCTACACATCCAAGAAGTTCAGTGAACTCCACATAGACAAAACTCAGATTTCTGCATGAAAGAGTCAAGAAAAAGTCTTGACTGAAACTAGAGTGAAGCGACTCATCATATATAAGGGATGCTCAAAACCATTAACAGGTGGTTTCTCTTCAGCAGTGTTGGAGACCAAAGGCAGAGATAACATACTCAAAGTGCTGAAAGTAATGGGCTGCCACTGAGAAAATATTTCCCAAATTAAGTAACTTGTTTAATGGTAAGAATCAACATTTTGTCTAGATTGAGAGTTGTTTCTAAGAATCCACTTTAAAGAAACTGGAACTGGAAATTGTGGCTGATCATTTCCTTTGCAATGCAGAAACATTGATGCAGTCCCATTTTTTAATTTTTACTTTTGTTTCCCTTGCCTAGGTAAATATATCTCAAAAATATTACTAAGATCAATGTAAAAGAGCACACCACCTATGTGTATTTCTAGAAGTTGTATGGTTTCAGGTCTTTGATTTAAGTTTTTGATGCATTTTTAATTTAATTTTCCTAGTGGAGTGAGAAAATCCAATTTGGTTCTTTTGCATGTAGCTGTCCAGTTTTCTCAAAGTTCTCAGCACCATTTATTCAAGAGGCTATCCTTTCCCCATTGTATATTCTTGCCTCCTTTGTTGTAGATTTATTGCTCATGTAAGTGTGAACTTATTTCTGAGCTCTGTGTTCTGTTCCATTAATCACTGCATCTGCTTTTTTGCAAGTGCCATACTGTTTTGATAACTATAGCTTTGTGATTTAGTTTGAAATCTGGGTGCATGATACCCTAAGCATTCTTCTTTATGTCAAATTTGTTTTCGCTATTGAGGGTCTTTTGTTTCCATATAAATTTTAGAATTATTTGTTCTGAATATTGCTGTTGGTAATTTGATAGATATTACTTTAAATCTGTAGGTTGTCTTCCATATTATGGTCACTTAAATATATTAATTCTTCCAGTACGTGAATATGGTATATATTTTCATCTGTTTCCATCATCTTCAGTTTCTTTCATCAGTAACATACAGTTTTCCAGGTAGCGATCTTTCACCTCCTTATTTACAATTATGCGGTTTTGAGAAAATAAATCCTCCAACTTATAAGTAATTAAACCACATTAAATTGGACTCTACACATGGATTGAAATTTACTACAAATGTGCAGAGTAATTGTGTTAAAATAATTGTTTTAACACAATTTAAATCTTGTCTGTCAATGTCAGGTAATTAACTCTGTGTTTGTTATTTGTCAGTTCCATTAAGTCACGAACCACGTGTGTCTCCCTTGCTGACTGCTGTATCCTGAGCTTGCCCTTATCCTAGAAACAATAAATGTTTGGTGAACAAATAACGTATTATTGCTGGGCTAATTAATCTCACTTTTACATATACATTGATGTATGTGTTGTATATATGTCATACATAGTAAAATATATGCTAAATAAAGTGTAGGTGTCAAAAATTGTGAAATGTTTACCCCATTTGCTAGTTAACAACTTAGCCTGCAAAAGTCTCATGGATACAGTTAGAAAATAGGGGCATGCTGGATCAGAGATCAAGGACAGATTATTACCGACAACAGTGTGTCTGCACATGTGCCAGTTCCCCAAGCCTTAGTTCCCTTCGAGTAAGAGGAACAGAGCCAGGTGACACTTAAACACACAGTGAGGTACACTCTAAGAAAAGAACCCCAATTTTGGGGAACCTGAATCTTTTGAAAAGGAGGTAAACATGCTTGCCACTTTGTTGTAGAGAGACACTGTCTGCGTTTTCGATACCTGATATGTGTGTGTGTGTGTGTGTGTGTGTATACAGTATATATGTGTGTGTGTAAATATATTATATATAAAATACATATATATATCTTTATCACTTTAAAGTTTTAAAGAGCTCGAGTTGTTTTATTCCATCATCGAATTTTTTTTTAAAAGTAAGAAGAGTGAGGCTCACATTGGTTCTTTGTCTTCAACTCAAAGTTAAAAACTAGTGTGCAACTAATTTGACATTAGAGTTAAGCTCCCCTGTTACCTAGTTAGCGTTGTTTACAGTGTACAGTGTACATCTGACTATTCCATACAGATGAGTAAAATACTTAAATAGGTAAAGCTGAGACCAGAGCACACTACTGAAATATGTTTTGTAGTCTCTTTAAAAGAAACCATAAATTTGAACAGTTGCCCCTGCTATAAGTATGTTTTGACTCAGAAGTTCTTAATATTGATATTTTATTTGTGTGTAAGGGAAATATTATCTTCAAAGACATCATATTACACACCTGCATTTGCCTGAAGATTTGTAGCTTGATAAATTGATAAGATAACTAGGTCATATATTAAGATTTTGAAAAACCAACTCCAAAATAGATCCTTATAAAAGAATGCTATACATTTTTGCATTGCAAAGGAAATGATCAGCCACAATTTCCTGTACCAGTTTCTTTAAATTGGATTCTTTAAAGAACTCTGAATGATGACAATATTCTCATTCTTACCATTTAAAAAGTTACTTAATTTGGCAAATTTTTTCTCGTTGGCAGCCCATTCCTTTCAGCACTGTGAATACGTTATCTCTCTGCCTTTGGTATCCAATACTGCTGATGAGAAATCACTTGTTTATCTTATTGAGCATCCCTTATGTACAATGAGTCAGTTCTCTCTAGTTTCAGTCAAGACTCTTTCTTGACTCATTCCTGCAGAAAGCTGAGTTTTGCCTATGTGGAGTTCACTGAACTTCTTGGATGTGTAGATTAATATGTTTTAGTAAATTTGAGAAGTGTTCAGCCATTAGTTTTTCAAAAAATTCTTCTTTCTTTAAAGACCTGGGATCAGTAAGTACCCACAATCTTTGATGAGGGGTTGTATGTGGCCGTTGAGGCATACCCTCATCTCTGCCTTAGCCTTCCTCTCCTTTCTGTGCAGAGTCTTAAGGTCAGCCAGTGGTAAGAGCATAAGGCATTCTTACATCATTCATAGCACCTGCAGAGCCAGGGGTGAATGCACAGACCTATGCATTTGCATATTCCACTAGCTCCCCAGGAATCTACTGGAGCTTTTCACACTGTCTGTGGACATCTCATTACCCTGATTTTCCTCTGAAGCTTCTTGCTTTGCTTAAAAGTTTATTTGTTATCCAATGATACAAGCAAACTATAAGGAAAACAATTTCTGACATACACCAGTGGATAGGTAAAGGGCTTTTCACACTGGAACATTCCTAGTTGATAACTTTTGAAAGAGTAATTGTTATGGAACATTCATTTTGTTAATAGAAAGTCATTTTACCTCATAAACTAAGTAAAAATGTATACTACATTTATCACAATGTCAAGGTGATTATATGAGCAAATCTATTCCCCATTGGGGAATCCAATGGAAAAGCGAGTGATAGGTAAAATTTGTAATTGATGACTGGAAGAGAGTAAGTATGCGGAGAGTTAGAACATAGAATGTGAGGATTGAGCATAAAATAGTGGATAGATACATGACAGAAAGATGCAATGAATATGAATATTATATCATTACATAAATTAGGATAATTTATTACATATTATTATCAAAATTAGGATAAATGTGTATCTATATATTAATATACACATTAAGATAAAATTACAGCAATATAAACTTAAAACCATGCATGCAAGTACACCAGCTTTGCCTAAATAAATATAGAAGACTGTATTCTACATATGATTGTGACTGCACTTAACTGTCCTTTTAAGCATGAAGAAAAGTTTTTACAATCAGTTATTTATATTATAACAGGAAAAAACAAATTCTTCATACAGAACATACAAAAAAACTGATTTTCAATAGTCAGTTAAAAGTAAAATATATTCTGATAATGGCATTTGTCAGTTTATTGTGTCTAATTCAAAGTAAAAACGAACATTTAATAATAATATGAAATACAGATATGTATGTAATTTCAAACATTTTAGCTTATAATAATATTTTTATACGTATTTCCTTGTTATCTGATTTTGAAGAAGGAAAAGAAAACCTTCTATACATCTTCAACTAATAGAAGTCATACCAAAAAAAAAATCCTTAAAATTTTGAAACCGGTTTAGAAACTACAAATTCTCAAATACAGGAAATCATGATTTTATAAAATTTTCACGTGATCTACTCTTCGGAAACAAAGTTAACCAGACCTTATTTCTGTACAGAAAATATTCTGTATAGGAAATATCTTGATGTCGTTCAAGATAATATTTCCTTAAAGAAAAATAATATATAAATTTAAGAACTTCTGAGACAAAACACACTTACAGCAGGGGCAACTGTTCTAATTTATGGTTTCCTTTAAAGAGAGTACAAAACCTAATCAATAGTGTGCTCTGGTCTCAGCTCTACCTATACAAGTATTTTACTCATCTGTATGGAATAGTCAGATGTACACTGTACACTGTAAAGAATGCTAACTAGGAACAGGGGAGCTTAACTCTAATGTCAAATTAGTTGCACACTAGTTTTTAACCTTGAGTTGAAGTCAAAGATCCAATTTGAGCTTCACACTTCTTACCCATAAAAAAAAACACATGATGGAATAAGACAACTCCAGCTCTTTATCACTTTAAGGAGATAAAGATAGGTAGATAGATAGATAGATAGATAGATAGATAGATAGATAGATAGATAGATAGATATTATATGTATAATACGTATACACACAAATATATATATAATATACACACACACACATTTATCAGCTATGGAAGACAAACGTAGTGTCCATAAACAGAGAAACTGGCAGGCATGTTTACCTCCTTTTCAAAAGATTCATGTTCCCCTGGTTTGGGGTTCCTTTATTAGAATGTGTCTCACTGTGTGTTTAAGTGTCAGCTGGCTCTGTTCCTGTTACTCGAAGGGAACTGAGGCTTGGGGAACTGGCAAATTTGCAGAAACTTGGTTATCGGTAATACTCTGTCCTACATCACTAATACTGCATTCCCCTATTTTCTACCAGTGTCCATGACACTGTAGCAGGCTAAGCTGTTCACTTGCAAATTGGGTAATCACTTAACAATTTTTGACACCTACACTTTATTTAGCATATATTTTTCTATGTATGACATATATACAACACATACATCAATGTATATGTAAAACTGAGATTAATTAGCCCAGCAACTATACTTTATTTGTTCACCAAATATTTATTGTTTCTAGGGTAAGGGCAAGGTCAGGATACAGCAGTCAACAAGGGAGAAACACGTGGTTCGTGACTTAATGGAACTGACAAATAACGAACACAGAGTTAAGTACCTGACGTTGCCAGACACGACTTAAATTGTGTTAAAACAATTGTTTAACACAACTATTCCGCATATTTCTAGTAAATTGGAATCCATCTTTAGAGTCCAAATTAATGTGGTTTAACTACTTACAAGTGGGAGGATTTATTTTCTCAATGTCTAGTAAATATAAATAAGAGGTGAAAAATCTCTCCTTGGAAAACGGTAAGTAACTGATTAAAGAAACTGAAGATGATGGAAACAGATGAAGAGATATACCATATTCATGGACTGTAAGAATTAATATTTTTAAATGACCATCATATGCAAGAATACCTACAGATTTAGTGTAATATCTATCAAATTACCAAGAGCAATATTCAGAACAAATAATTCTAAAATTTATATGGAAACAAAAGACCCTCAATAGCCAAAACAGTCTTGAGAAAGAAGAAAAAATATGACGGTATCATGCACTCTGATTTCAAACTAAATCAGAAAGCTATAGTTAAAAAAACAGTATGGCACTGGCACAAACACCAATGCAGAGATCAATAGAACAGGACCCAAAGCCCAGAAATAGGTACAGACTTTCGTGGGCAATAAATCTACAACAAAGTAGGCAAGAATATACAATGAGGAAAGAATAGCCTCTTCAATCAATGGTGCTGGGAACTTTGAGAAAACTGGACAGCTACATGCAAAAGAACCAAATTGGATTTTCTCACTCCGTTAAGAAAAATAAATTAAAAATGGATCAAAAACTGAAATGTAAGACCTGAAACCATACAACTTCTAGAAGTAAACATAGGCAGTGAGCTCTTTTAGTTTGTTCTTAGTAATATTTTTGAGATATGTTTAAATAGGCAAGGGAAACAATTTAAAAATTAAAAAATGGGACTGCATCAATGTTTCTGCACTGCAAAGGAAATGATCAGCCAAAAATTCCAGTTTCAGTTTCTTTAAAGTGGATTCTTAGAAAGAACTCTGAATGCAGACAGTATTTTGATTCTTACCATTTAACAAGTTACATAATTTGGCAAATTACTTCTCGTTGGCAGCCCATTCCTTTCAGCACTTTGAATATGTTATCTCTCTCCCTTGGGTCTCCACCACTGCTGATGAGAAACCACCTGTTCATCTTATTGAGCATCCCTTATGTATGATGTGTCGCTACCCTCTAGTTTCAATCAAGACTGTTTCTTGACTATTTCACGCAGAAATTTGAGTTTGGCATATGTGGAGTTCACTGAACTTCTTGGATGTGTAGACTAATACTTTTTAGTAAATTTGAGAATTGTTCAGCCATTAGTTTTTCAAATTATTCTCCTTTCTTGAAAGGCCTGGAATCAGTAAGCACCCACAGTCTTGCAGAGGTGCTCTATGTGGCCGTTGAGGCATACCCTCATCTCTGCCTTAGCCTTCCTCTCCTACCTGTGCAGAGTCTTAAGGTCAACCAGTGGTGAGAGCATAAGCCCTTCTTACATCATTCTAAGCACACGCAGAGCCTGGAGTGAATGCTCAGACCTAAGAAATTGCGTATCCCACAAGCTCCCCAGGAAGCTGCTGGAGCTTTTCACACTGTCTGTGGATACCTCATTACCCTGCTTTTCCTTCGAAGCTTCTTGTTTTGCTTAAAAGTTTATTTGTTATCCAATGCTTCAGGCACCATTTAAAGAAAACAATTTCTGACATACACCAGTGGATAGGTAAAGGGATTTTTACACTTGAATATTCCTAGTTGATAACTTTTGAAAGAGTAACTGTTAGGAAACCTTCATTTTGTAAAAAGAAATTTATTTTACCTCGTTTACCAAGTAAAAATGTGTACAACATTTATCACAATGTCAAGGTGATGATAAGATCAAATATATTCCACCTTGGGGAATCCAATGGAAAAGCAAGATATAGGTAAAAAGTTTTTAATTGATGACTGGAAGAGAGTAGGTATGCGGATACTTAGAACATAGAATGTGAGGATTGAGCATAAAATAGTGGATTGATACATGACAAAAATGTGCAGTGTATGTATACAATATATCATTATATAGTTAGGATAATTTATTACATATTATTATTGAAATTTGGATAAATGTGTATCTGTATATTAATATACAAATTAAGATAAAATTACAGCAATGTAAACATTAAAAATGTACATTGAAAAACACCAGCTTTGCCTTAAGAAATAAAGAATGCTGTATTCCACTTATGATTGTGACTGCACTTCACTGTCCTTTTAAGCATGAAGAAAATTTATTACAATCAGTTATTTATCAGTATAACAGGAAAACACAAATTCTTTATACAGAACATACAGAACAACTGATTTTCAATAGTCAATTAAAAGTAAAATATCTTCTACTAATGGCATTTATCAGTATTTTGTGTCTAATTCAAAGAAAAAATCGAACATTAAGTAATAACATGAAATAGAGATATGTATGTAATTTCAAATATTTTAGCTAATAATACTATTTTTACAGGTATTTTCTTTTTAGTTGTTTTTGAAGAAGGAAAAGAATAGCTTCTATACATATTCAACTAACAGAAATCTTACCAAAACAAAAAATACTTAAAATTTTCAACCAGTTGAGAAACTACAAGTTTTCAAAAACAGGAAATCAGGATTATATAACATTTTAATGTGATCTACTCTTGGAAAACATAGTTAAACAAACCGTATATCTGTACAGGAAATACTCCAGCATAAATTTGTAATACATTGTGGTGAAGGCTTACATCTGCAGATTTTTCTCCTGCAATGCCCCACTGTTACTGTGGCTTACTGCATTGCATCAAGACTGCCTTTCTGTTTGGAAGACCCTCTCAGTACAAACAAGACTCTAAGTTCAGATTTTATTTTCCCTTGGTATTAGAATATGGGAATTTAAGAGTCCTGGGAAATACTGTTTTAGCCTTTAAAAGTAAATGTATCACATTCTTTAATGAGGATCTATGTTTGAGTATGTTTTTCAAAATCCTAACATATGACCCAGTTATCTTACAAATTTCTCGAGCTACAAATTTTCAGGAAAATCCAGGTGTGTAATATGATGTCTTTCAAAATACTATTTCACAAAAAGACAAATAATATATCAATATTAAGAACTTCTTAGTCAAAAAACACTTACAGCAGGGGCAAATGGTCTAATTTATGGTTTCTTTTAAAGAGAATACAAACTCGAATTCAAAAGTGTGCTCTAGTCTCAGCCCTTCCTAGTCAGTATTTTACTCATCTGTATGGAATAGTCAGATGTAGACTGTACACTGTAAAGAACGCTAACTAGGAATCAGGGAAGCTTAAATCTAATGTCCAATTAGTTGCACACTAATTTTTAACTTGAGTGGATTCAAAGACTCAATGTGTGCCTCACTCTTCTTACCAAAAAAACAAATCAGATGATGGAATAAGAAAACTCAAGCTCTTTAAAACATTAAAGTGATAAAGATAGATATATATATATATATATTATACATATAATACATACAAACTCACTAACACATATATATATATTATACACACACACACACACACACACACACACACACACACAGATATATTAGCTATGGAAAACACAGATCGAGTCTCTCTACAAACAAAGTGACAGGCATGTTTACCTCCTTTTCAAAAGATTCAGGTTCCCCAAATTTGGGGTCCTTTTCTTAGAGTGTATCTCACTGTGTGTTTAAGTGTCACCTCGCTGTGTTCCTGTTACTCGAAGGGAACCGAGGCTTGGGGAAATGGCACATGTGCAGACACTCTGTTGTCGGTAATACTCTGTCTTTCCTCTCTGATCCAGCATTCCCCTATTTTCTACCAGTGTCCATGACACTGTAGCAGGCTAAGCTGTTCACTTGCAAATTGGGTAAACACTTCACAATTTTTGACACCTACACTTTATTTAGCATGTATTTTACTATGTATCACATATATACAACACATACATCAGTGTATATGTAAAAGTGAGATTAATTAGCCCAGCAAGTATACTTTATTTGTTCACCAAATATTTATTGTTTCTAGGGTAAGGGCAAGGTCAGGATACAGCAGTCAACAAGGGAGAAACACGTGGTTCGTGACTTAATGGAACTGACAAATAACGAACACAGAGTTAAGTACCTGACGTTGCCAGACACGACTTAAATTGTGTTAAAACAATTGTTTAACACAACTATTCCGCATATTTCTAGTAAATTGGAATCCATCTTTAGAGTCCAAATTAATGTGCGTTAACTACTTACAAGTGGGAGGATTTATTTTCTCAATGTCTAGTAAATATAAATAAGAGGTGAAAAATCTCTCCTTGGAAAACGGTAAGTAACTGATTAAAGAAACTGAAGATGATGGAAACAGATGAAGAGATATACCATATTCATGGACTGTAAGAATTAATATTTTTAAATGACCATCATATGCAAGAATACCTACAGATTTAGTGTAATATCTATCAAATTACCAAGAGCATTATTCAGAACAAATAATTCTAAAATTTATATGGAAACAAAAGACCCTCAATAGCCAAAACAGTCTTGAGAAAGAAGAAAAAATATGACGGTATCATGCACTCAGATTTCAAACTAAATCACAAAGCTATAGTTAACAAAACAGTATGGCACTGGCACAAACACCAATGCAGAGATCAATAGAACAGTACCCAAAGCCCAGAAATAGGTACAGACTTTCGTGGGCAATAAGTCTACAACAAAGTAGGCAAGAATATACAATGAGGAAAGAATAGCCTCTTCAATCAATGGTGCTGGGAACTTTGAGAAAACTGGACAGCTACATGGAAAAGAACCAAATTGGATTTTCTCACTCCGTTAAGAAAAATAAATTAAAAATGGATCAAAAACTGAAATGTAAGACCTGAAACCATACAACTTGTAGAAGTAAACATAGGCGGTGAGCTCTTTTAGTTGGTTCTTAGTAATATTTTTGAGATATGTTTACTTAGACAAGGGAAACAAATTAAAAACTAAAAAATGGGACTGCATCAATGTTTCTGCACTGCAAAGGAAATGATCAGCCAAAAATTCCAGTTTCAGTTTCTTTAAAGTGGATTCTTAGAAAGAACTCTGAATGCAGACAGTATTTTGATTCTTACCATTTACCAAGTTACATAATTTGGCAAATTGCTTCTCTTTGGCAACCCATTCCTTTCAGCACTTGGAATATGTTATCTCTCTGCCTTTGGTCTCCACCACTGCTGATGAGAAACCACCTGTTCATCTTATTGAGCATCCCTTATGTATGATGTGTCGCTACCCTCTAGTTTCAGTCAAGACTGTTTCTTGACTATTTCATGCAGAAATTTGAGTTTTGCATATGTGGAGTTCACTGAACTTCTTGGATGTGTAGACTAATACTTTTTAGTATATTTGAGAATTGTTCAGCCATTAGTTTTGCAAATTATTCTCCTTTCTTAAAAGGTCTGGAATCGGTAAGCACCCACAGTCTTGCAGAGGTGCTCTATGTGGCCGTTGAGGCATACCCTCATCTCTGCCTTAGCCTTCCTCTCCTACCTGTGCAGAGTCTTAAGGTCAACCAGTGGTGAGAGCATAAGCCCTTCTTACATCATTCTAAGCACACGCAGAGCCTGGAGTGAATGCTCAGCCTTAAGAATTTGCGTATCCCACAAGCTCCCCAGGAAGCTGCTGGAGCTTTTCACACTGTCTGTGGATACCTCATTACCCTGCTTTTCCTTCGAAGCTTCTTGTTTTGCTTAAAAGTTTATTTGTTATCCAATGCTTCAGGCACCATTTAAAGAAAACAATTTCTGACATACACCAGTGGATAGGTAAAGGGATTTTTACACTTGAATATTCCTAGTTGATAACTTTTGAAAGAGTAACTGTTAGGAAACCTTCATTTTGTAAAAAGAAATTTATTTTACCTCGTTTATTAAGTAAAAATGTGTACAACATTTATCACAATGTCAAGGTGATGATAAGATCAAATATATTCCACCTTGGGGAATCCAATGGAAAAGCAAGATATAGGTAAAAAGTTTTTAATTGATGACTGGAAGAGAGTAGGTATGCGGATACTTAGAACATAGAATGTGAGGATTGAGCATAAAATATTGGAATGATACATGACAAATTGTGCAGTGTATGTATACAATATATCATTATATAGTTAGGATAATTTATTACATATTATTATTTATTTTTCGATAAATGTGAATCTGTATATTAATATATAAATTTAAGATAAAATTACAGCAATGTAAACATTAAAAATGTACATTCAAAAACACCAGCTTTGCCTTAAGAAATAAAGAATGCTGTATTCCACTTATGATTGTGACTGCACTTAACTGTCCTTTTAAGCATGAAGGAAATTTATTACAATCAGTTATTTATCATTATAACAGGAAAAAACAAATTCTTTATACAGAACATACAGAACAACTGATTTTCAATAGTCAATTAAAAGTAAAATATCTTCTAATAATGGCATTTATCAGTATATTGTGTCTAATTCAAAGGAAAAATGGAACATTAAGTAATAAAATGAAATAGAGATATGTATGTAATTTCAAATATTTTAGCTAATAATATTATTTTTACAGGTATTTGCTTTTTAGTTGTTTTTGAAGAAGGAAAAGAATATCTTCTATACATATTCAACTAATAGAAATCATACCAAAACAAAAAATACTTAAAATTTTGGAACCAGTTGAGAAACTACAAGTTTTCAAAAACAGGAAATCAGGATTATATAACATTTTAATGTGATCTACTCTTGGAAAACATAGTTAAACAAACCGTATATCTGTACAGGAAATACTCCAGCATAAAGTTGTAATACATTGTGGTGAAGGCTTACATCTGCAGATTTTTCTCCTGCAATGCCCCACTGTTACTGTGGCTTACTGCATTGCATCAAGACTGCCTTTCTGTTTGGAAGACCCTCTCAGTACAAACAAGACTCTAAGTTCAGATTTTATTTTCCCTTGGTATTAGAATATGGGAATTTAAGAGTCCTGGGAAATACTGTTTTAGCCTTTAAATGTAAATGTATCACATTCTTTAATTAGGATCTATGTTTGAGTATGTTTTTCAAAATCTTGACATATGACCCATTTATCTTACAAATTTCTCGAGCTACAAATTTTCAGGAAAAATCAGGTGTGAAATACGATGTCTTTCAAGATAGTATTTCACATAAAGACAAATAATATATCAATATTTAGAACTTCTTATTCAAAAAACACTTACAGCAGGGGCAAATGGTCTAATTTATGGTTTCTTTTAAAGAGAATACAAACTCGAATTCAAAAGTGTGCTCTACTCTCAGCCCTTCCTAGTCAGTATTTTACTCATCTGTATGGAATAGTCAGATGTAGACTGTACACTGTAAGAACGCTAACTAGGAATCAGGGAAGCTTAAATCTAATGTCAAATTAGTTGCACACTTATTTTTAATTTGAGTGGATTCAAAGACTCAATGTGTGCCTCAATTTTCTTACCAAAAAAACAAATCAGATGATGAAGTAAGAAAACTCATGCTCTTTAAACTTTAAAGTGATAAAGATAGATACACATATATATATATATATTATACATATAATACATACACACTCACAAATACATATATAGATATATTATATACACATACACACACACACACACACACACACAGATATATTAGTTATGGAAAACACAGATCGACTCTCTCTACAAACAAAGTGGCAGGCATGTTTACCTCCTTTTCAAAAGATTCAGGTTCCCCAAATTTAGGGTTCTTTTCTTAGAGTGTATCTCACTGTGTGTTTAAGTGTCACCTGGCTCTGTTTCTGTTACTCGAAGGGAACCGAGGCTTGGGGAAATGGCACATGTGCAGACACTCTGTTGTCGGTAATACTCTGTCTTTCTTCTCTGATCCAGCATTCCCCTATTTTCTACCAGTGTCCATGACACTGTAGCAGGCTAATCTGTTCACTTGCAAATTGGGTAAACACTTCACAATTTTTGACACCTAGACATTATTTAGCATATATTTTACTATGTATCACATATATACAACACATACATCAGTGTGTATGTAAAAGTGAGATTAATTAGCCCAGCAACTGTAGTTTATTTGTCCACCAAATATTTTATTGTTTCTAGGGTAAGGGCAAGGTCAGGTTACAGCAGTCAACAAGGGAGAAACACGTGTTTCGTGACTTAATGGAACTGACAAATAACGAACACAGAGTAAAGTACCTGACGTTGCCAGACACGACTTAAATTGTGTTAAAACATTTGTTTAACACAACTATTCCGCATATTTCTAGTAAATTGGAATCCATCTTTAGAGTCCAAATTAATGTGGTTTAACTACTTACAAGTGGGAGGATTTATTTTCTCAATGTCTAGTAAATATAAATAAGAGGTGAAAAATCTCTCCTTGGAAAACAGAAAGTAACTGATTAAAGAAACTGAAGATGATGGAAACAGATGAAGAGCTATACCATATTCATGGACTGTAAGAATTAATATTTTTAAATGACCATCATATGCAAGAATACCTACAGATTTAGTGTAATATCTATCAAATTACCAAGAGCAATATTCAGAACAAATAATTCTAAAATTTATATGGAAACAAAAGACCCTCAATAGCCAAAACAGTCTTGAGAAAGAAGAAAAAATATGACGGTATCATGCACTCTGATTTCAAACTAAATCACAAAGCTATAGTTAACAAAACAGTATGGCACTGGCACAAACACAAATGCAGAGATCAATAGAACAGGACCCAAAGCCCAGAAATAGGTACAGACTTTCGTGGGCAATAAATCTACAAAAAAGTAGGCAAGAATATACAATGAGGAAAGAATAGCCTCTTCAATCAATGGTGCTGGGAGCTTTGAGAAAAATGGACAGCTACATGCAAAAGAACCAAATTGGATTTTCTCACTCCGTTAAGAAAAATAAATTAAAAATGGATCAAAAACTGAAATGTAAGACCTGAAACCATACAACTTCTAGAAGTAAACATAGGCGGTGAGCTCTTTTAGTTTGTTCTTAGTAATATTTTTGAGATATGTTTACTTAGGCAAGGGAAACAAATTAAAAATTAAAAAATGGGACTGCATCAATCCTTCTGCACTGCAAAGGAAATGATCAGCCAAAAATTCCAGTTTCAGTTTCTTTAAAGTGGATTCTTAGAAAGAACTCTGAATGCAGACAGTATTTTGATTCTTACCATTTACCAAGTTACATAATTTGGCAAATTACTTCTCGTTGGCAGCCCATTCCTGTCAGCACTTTGAATATGTTATCTCTCTGCCTTGGGTCTCCACCACTGCTGATGAGAAACCACCTGTTCATCTTATTGAGCATCCCTTATGTATGATGTGTCCCTACTCTCTAGTTTCAGTCCAGGCTGTTTCTTGACTATTTCATGCAGAAATTTGAGTTTGGCATATGTGGAGTTCACTGAACTTCTTGGATGTGTAGACTAATACTTTTTAGTAAATTTGAGAATTGTTCAGCCATTAGTTTTTCAAATTATTCTCCTTTCTTTAAAGGCCTGGAATCAGTAAGCACCCACAGTCTTGCAGAGGTGCTCTATGTGGCCGTTGAGGCATACCCTCATCTCTGCCTTAGCCTTCCTCTCCTACCTGTGCAGAGTCTTAAGGTCAACCTGTGGTGAGAGCATAAGCCCTTCTTACATCATTCTAAGCACACGCAGAGCCTGGAGTGAATGCTCAGACCTAAGAATTTGCGTATCCCACAAGCTCCCCAGGAAGCTTCTCGAGCTTTTCACACTGTCTGTGGATACCTCATTACCCTGCTTTTCCTTCGAAGCTTCTTGTTTTGCTTAAAAGTTTATTTGTTATCCAATGCTTTAGGCACCATTTAAAGAAAACAATTTCTGACATACACCAGTGGATATGTAAAGGGATTTTTACACTTGAATATTCCTTGTTGATGACTTTTGAAAGAGTTACTGTTATGAAACCTTCATTTTGTTAAAAGAAATTTATTTTACCTCGTTTACCAAGGAAAAATGTGTACAACATTTTTCACAATGTCAAGGTGATGATAAGATCAAATATATTCCACCTTGGGGAATCCAATGGAAAAGCAAGATATAGGTAAAAAGTTTTTAATTGATGACTGGAAGAGAGTAGGTATGCGGATACTTAGAACATAGAATGTGAGGATTGAGCATAAAATAGTGGATTGATACATGACAAAAATGTGCAGTGTATGTATACACTATATCATTATATATTTAGGATAATTTATTACATATTATTATTGAAATTTGGAGAAATGTGTATCTGTATATTAATAAACAAATTAAGATAAAATTACAGCAATGTAAACATTAAAAATGTACATTCAAAAACACCAGCTTTGCCTTAAGAAATAAAGAATGCTGTATTCCACTTATGATTGTGACTACACTTAACTGTCCTTTTAAGCATGAAGAAAATTTATTACAATCAGTTATTTATCATTATAACAGGATAAAACAAATTCTTTATACAGAACATAGAGAACAACTGATTTTCAATAGTCAATTAAAAGTAAAGTATCTTCTAATTATGGCATTTATCAGTATTTTGTGTCTAATTCAAAGTAAAAATCGAACATTAAGTAATAACATGAAATAGAGATATGTATGTAATTTCAAATATTTTAGCTAATAATACTATTTTTACAGGTATTTGCTTTTTAGTTGTTTTTGAAGAAGGAAAAGAATAGCTTCTATACATATTCAACTAATAGAAATCGTATTAAAACAAAAAAATACTTAAAATTTTGGAACCAGTTGAGAAACTACAAGTTTTCAAAAACAGGAAATAAGGATTATATAACATTTTAATGTGATCTACTCTTGAAAAACACAGTTAAACAAACCGTATATGTGTACAGGAAATACCCGAGCATAAAGTTGTAATACATTGTGGTGAAGGCTTACATCTGCAGATTTTTCTCCTGCAATGCCCCACTGTTACTGTGGCTTACTGCATTGCATCAAGACTGCCTTTCTGTTTGGAAGACCCTCTCAGTACAAACAAGACTCTAAGTTCAGATTTTATTTTCCCTTGGTATTAGAATATGGGAATTTAAGAGTCCTGGGAAATACTGTTTTAGCCTTTAAAAGTAAATGTATCACATTCTTTAATGAGGATCTCTGTTTGAGTATGTTTTTCAAAATCTTAACATATGACCCAGTTATCTTACAAATTTCTCGAGCTACAAATTTTCAGGAAAATCTAGGTGTGTATATGATGTCTTAAAGATACTATTTCACAAAAAGAGAAATAATATAACAATATTTAGAGCTTCTTAGTCAAAAAACACTTACAGCAGGGGGAAATGGTCTAATTTATGGTTTCTTTTAAAGAGAATACAAACTCGAATTCAAAAGTGTGCTCTACTCTCAGCACTTCCTAGTCAGTATTTTACTCATCTGTATGGAATAGTCAGAAGTAGACTGTACCCTGTAAAGAACGCTAACTAGGAATCAGGGAAGCTTAAATCTAATGTCAAATTAGTTGCACACTAATTTTTAACTTGAGTGGATTCAAAGACTCAATGTGTGCCTCACTCTTCTTACCAAAAATACAAATCAGATGATGAAATAAGAAAACTCATGCTCTTTAAACTTTAAAGTGATAAAGATAGATACACATATATATATATATATTATACATATAATACATACACACTCACAAATACATATATATATATATTACATACACACACACACACACACACACACACACACACACACACAGATATATTTGTTATTGAAAACACAGATCGACTCTCTCTACAAACAAAGTGGCAGGCATGTTTACCTCCTTTTCAAAAGATTGAGGTTCCCCAAATTTGGGGTTCTTTTCTTAGAGTGTATCTCACTGTGTGTTTAAGTGTCACCTGGCTCTGTTCCTGTTACTCGAAGGGAACCGAGGGTTGGGGAAATGGCACATGTGCAGACACTCTGTTGTCGGTAATATTCTGTCTTTCTTCTCTGATCCAGCATTCCCCTATTTTCTACCAGTGTCCATGAGACTGTAGCAGGCTAAGCTGTGCAATTGCAAATTGGGTAAACACTTCACAATTTTTGACACCTACACTTTATTTAGGATATATTTTACTATGTATCACATATATACAACACATACATCAGTGTATATGTAAAAGTGAGATTAGTTAGCCCAGCAACTATACTTTAATTGTTCAAAATATTTTATTGTTTCTAGGGTAAGGGCAAGGTCAAGTTACAGCAGTCAACAAGGGAGAAACACGTGGTTCGTCACTTAATGGAACTGACAAATAACGAACACAGAGTTAAGTACCTGACGTTGCCAGACACGACTTAAATTGTGTTAAAACAATTGTTTAACACAACTATTCCGCATATTTCTAGTAAATTGGAATCCATCTTTAGAGTCTAAATTAATGTGGTTTAACTACTTACAAGTGGGAGGATCTATTTTCTCAATGTCTAGTAAATATGAATAAGAGGTGAAAAATCTCTCCTTGGAAAACGGTAAGTAACTGATTAAAGAAACTTAAGATGATGGAAACAGATGAAGAGATATACCATATTCATGGACTGTAAGAATTAATATTTTTAAATGACCATCATATGCAAGAATACCTACAGATTTAGTGTAATATCTATCAAATTACCAAGAGCAATATTCAGAACAAATAATTCTAAAATTTATATGGAAACAAAAGTCCCTCAATAGCCAAAACAGTCTTGAGAAAGAAGAAAAAATATGACGGTATAATTCACTCTGATTTCAAACTAAATCACAAAGCTATAGTTAACAAAACAGTATGGCACTGGCACAAACACCAATGCAGAGATCAATAGAACAGTACCCAAAGCCCAGAAATAGGTACAGACTTTCGTGGGCAATAAATCTACAACAAAGTAGGCAAGAATATACAATGAGGAAAGAATAGCCTCTTCAATCAATGGTGCTGGGAGCTTTGAGAAAAATGGACAGCTACATGCAAAAGAACCAAATTGGATTTTCTCACTCCGTTAAGAAAAATAAATTAAAAATGGATCAAAAACTGAAATGTAAGACCTGAAACCATACAACTTCTAGAAGTAAACATAGGCAGTGAGCTCTTTTAGTTTGTTCTTAGTAATATTTTTGAGATATGTTTACTTAGGCAAGGGAAACAAATTAAAAATTAAAAAATGGGACTGCATCAATGTTTCTGCACTGCAAAGGAAATGATCAGCCAAAAATTCTAGTTTCAGTTTCTTTTAAGTGAATTCTTAGAAAGAACTCTGAATGCAGACAGTATTTTGATTCTTACCATTTACCAAGTTACATAATTTGGCAAATTACTTCTCGTTGGCAGCCCATTCCTGTCAGCACTTTGAATATGTTATCTCTCTGCCTTGGGTCTCCACCACTGCTGATGAGAAACCACCTGTTCATCTTATTGAGCATCCCTTATGTATGATGTGTCCCTACTCTCTAGTTTCAGTCAAGGCTGTTTCTTGACTATTTCATGCAGAAATTTGAGTTTTGCATATGTGGAGTTCACTGAACTTCTTGGATGTGTAGACTAATATTTTTAGTAAATTTGAGAATTGTTCAGCCATTAGTTTTTCAAATTATTTTCCTTTCTTGAAAGGCCTGGAATCAGTAAGCACCCACAGTCTTGCAGAGGTGCTCTATGTGGCCGTTGAGGCATACACTCATCTCTGCCTTAGCCTTCCTCTCCTACCTGTGCAGAGTCTTAAGGTCAACCAGTGGTGAGAGCATAAGCCCTTCTTACATCATTCTAAGCACACGCAGAGCCTGGAGTGAATGCTCAGCCCTAAGAATTTGCGTATCCCACAAGCTCCCCAGGAAGCTGCTGGAGCTTTTCACACTGTCTGTGGATACCTCATTACCCTGCTTTTCCTTCGAAGCTTCTTGTTTTGCTTAAAAGTTTATTTGTTATCCAATGCTTCAGGCACCATTTAAAGAAAACAATTTCTGACATACACCAGTGGATAGGTAAAGGGATTTTTACACTTGAATATCCCTAGTTGATGACTTTTGAAAGAGTAACTGTTATGAAACCTTCATTTTGTTAAAAGAAATTTATTTTACCTCGTTTACCAAGGAAAAATGTCTACAACATTTTTCACATTGTCAAGGTGATGATAAGATCAAATATATTCCACCTTGGGGAATCCAATGGAAAAGCAAGATATAGGTAAAAAGTTTTTAATTGATGACTGGAAGAGAGTAGGTATGCGGATACTTAGAACATAGAATGTGAGGATTGAGCATAAAATAGTGGATTGATACATGACAAAAATGTGCAGTGTATGTATACACTATATCATTATATAGTTAGGATAATTTATTACATATTATTATTGAAATTTGGAGAAATGTGTATCTGTATATTAATAAACAAATTAAGATAAAATTACAGCAATGTAAACATTAAAAATGTACGTTCAAAACACCAGCTTTGCCTGATTGTGACTGCATTTAACTGTCCTTTTAAGCATGAAGAAAATTTATTACAATCAGTTATTTAAAATTATAACAGGAAAAAACAAATTCTTTATACAGAACACACAGAACAACTGATTATCAATAGTCAATTTAAAGTAAAATATCTTCTAATAGTGGCATTTATCAGTATTTAGTGTCTAATTCAAAGAAAAAATCGAACATTAAGTAATAACATGAAATAGAGATATGTATGTAATTTCAAATATTTTAGCTAATAATACTATTTTTACAGGTATTTGCTTTTTAGTTGTTTTTGAAGAAGGAAAAGAATAGCTTCTATACATATTCAACTAATAGAAATCATACCAAAACAAAAAAATTAGTTAAAATTTTGGAACCAGTTGAGAAACTACAAGTTTTCAAAAACAGTAAATCAGGATTATATAACATTTTAATGTGATCTACTCTTGGAAAACATAGTTAAACAAACCGTATATCTGTACAGGAAATACTCCAGCATAAAGTTGTAATACATTGTTGTGAAGGCTTACATCTGCAGATTTTTCTCCTGCAATGCCCCACTGTTACTGTGGCTTACTGCATTGCATCAAGACTGCCTTTCTGTTTGGAAGACCCTCTCAGTACAAACAAGACTCTAAGTTCAGATTTTATTTTCCCTTGGTATTAGAATATGGGAATTTAAGAGTCCTGGGAAATACGGTTTTAGCCTTTAAAAGTAAATGTATCACATTCTTTAATTAGGATCTATGTTTGAGTATGTTTTTCAAAATCTTAACATATGACCCAGTTATCTTACAAATTTCTCGAGCTACAAATTTTCAGGAAAATCCTGGTGTGTAATATGATGTCTTTCAAGATACTATTTCACAAAAAGACAAATAATATATCAATATTAAGAACTTCTTAGTCAAAAAACACTTACAGCAGGGGCAAATGGTCTAATTTATGGTTTCTTCTAAAGAGAATACAAACTCGAATTCAAAAGTGTGCTTTACTCTCAGCCCTTCCTAATCAGTATTTTACTCATCTGTATGGAATAGTCAGATGTAGACTGTACACTGTAAAGAACGCTAACTAGGAATCAGGGAAGCTTAAATCTAATGTCCAATTAGTTGCACACTAATTTTTAAATTGAGTGGATTCAAAGACTCAATGTGTGCCTCACACTTCTTACCATAAAAACAAATCAGATGATGGAATAACAAAATCCAAGCTCTTTAAAACTTTAAAGTGATAAAGATAGATAGATAAATATATATTATACATATAATACATACACACTCACAAACACATATATATATATTATACACACACACACACACACACACACACACACACACACACACACACATATATATTAGCTATGGAAAACACAGATCGACTCTCTCTACAAACAAAGTGGCAGGCATGTTTACCTCCTTTTCAAAAGATTTGGGTTCCCCAAATTTGGGGTTCTTTTCTTAGTGTGTATCTCACTGTGTGTTTAAATGTCATCTGGCTCTGTTCCTGTTACTCGAAGGGAACCGAGGCTTGAGGAAATGGCACATGTGCAGACACTCTGTTTTCGGTAATACTCTGTCTTTCTTCTCTAATCCAGCATTCCCCTATTTTCTACCAGTGTCCATGACACTGTAGCAGGCTAAGTTGTTCACTTGTAAATTGGGTAAACACTTCACAATTTTTGACACCTACACTTTATTTAGCATATATTTTACTATGTATCACATATATACAACACATACATCAGTGTATATGTAAAAGTGAGATTAATTAGCCCAGCAACTATACTTTATTTGTTCACCAAATATTTATTGTTTCTAGGGTAAGGGCAAGGTCAGGATACAGCAGTCAACAAGGAAGAAACACGTGGTTCGTGACTTAATGGAACTGACAAATAACGAACACGGAGTTAAGTACCTGACGTTGCCAGACACGACTTAAATTGTGTTAAAACAATTGTTTAACACAACTATTCCGCATATTTCTAGTAAATTGGAATCCATGTTTAGAGTCCAAATTAATGTGGTTTAACTACTTACAAGTGGGAGGATTTATTTTCTCAATGTCTAGTAAATATAAATAAGAGGTGAAAAATCTCTCCTTGGAAAACGGTAAGTAACTGATTAAAGAAACTTAAGATGATGGAAACAGATGAAGAGATATACCATATTCATGGACTGTAAGAATTAATATTTTTAAATGACCATCATATGCAAGAATACCTACAGATTTAGTGTAATATCTATCAAATTACAAAGAGCAATATTCAGAACAAATAATTCTAAAATTTATATGGAAACAAAAGACCCTCAATAACCAAAACAGTCTTGAGAAAGAAGAAAAAATATGACGGTATCATGCACTCTGATTTCAAACTAAATCACAAAGCTATAGTTAACAAAACAGTATGGCACTGGCACAAACACCAATGCAGAGATCAATAGAACAGGACACAAAGCCCAGAAATAGGTACAGACTTTCGTGGGCAATAAATCTACAACAAAGTAGGCAAGAATATACAATGAGGAAAGAATAGCCTCTTCAATCAATGGTGCTGGGAACTTTGAGAAAACTGGACAGCTACATGCAAAAGAACCAAATTGGATTTTCTCACTCCGTTAAGAAAAATAAATTAAAAATGGATCAAAAACTGAAATGTAAGACCTGAAACCATACAACTTCTAGAAGTAAACATAGGAGGTGAACTCTTTTGCTTAGGCAAGGGAAACAAATTAAAAATTAAAAAATGGGACTGCATCAATGTTTCTGCACTGCAAAGGAAATGATCAGCCAAAAATTCCAGTTTCAGTTTCTTTAAAGTGGATTCTTAGAAAGAACTCTGAATGCAGACAGTATTTTGATTCTTACCATTTACCAAGTTACATAATTTGGCAAATTACTTCTCGTTGGCAGCCCATTCCTTTCAGCACTTTGAATATGTTATCTCTCTGCCTTGGGTCTCCACCACTGCTGATGAGAAACCACCTGTTCATCTTATTGAGCATCCCTTATGTATGATGAGTCGTTACTCTCTAGTTTCAGTCAAGACTGTTTCTTCACTATTTCATGCAGAAATTTGAGTTTGGCATATGTGGAGTTCACTGAACTTCTTGGATGTGTAGACTAATACTTTTTAGTAAATTTGAGAATTGTTCAGCCATTAGTTTTGCAAATTATTCTCCTTTCTTTAAAGGCCTGGAATCAGTAAGCACCCACAGTCTTGCAGAGGTGCTCTATGTGGCCGTTGAGGCATACCCTCATCTCTGCCTTAGCCTTCCTCTCCTACCTGTGCAGAGTCTTAAGGTCAACCAGTGGTGAGAGCATAAGCCCTTCTTACATCATTCTAAGCACACGCAGAGCCTGGAGTGAATGCTCAGACCTAAGAATTTGCGTATCCCACAAGCTCCCCAGGAAGCTGCTGGAGCTTTTCACACTGTCTGTGGATACCTCATTACCCTGCTTTTCCTTCGAAGCTTCTTGTTTTGCTTAAAAGTTTATTTGTTATCCAATGCTTCAGGCACCATTTAAAGAAAACAATTTCTGACATACACCAGTGGATAGGTAAAGGGACTTTTACACTTGAATATTCCTAGTTGATAACTTTTGAAAGAGTAACTGTTATGAAACCTTCATTTTGTTAAAAGAAATTTATTTTACCTCGTTTACCAAGTAAAAATGTGTACAACATTTATCACAATGTCAAGGTGATGATAAGATCAAATATATTCCACCTTGGGGAATCCAATGGAAAAGCAAGATATAGGTAAAAAGTTTTTAATTGATGACTGAAAGAGAGTAGGTATGCGGATACTTAGAACATAGAATGTGAGGATTGAGCATAAAATAGTGGATTGATACATGACAAAAATGTGCAGTATATGTATACAATATATCATTATATAGTTAGGATAATTTATTACATATTATTATTGAAATTTGGATAAATGTGTATCTGTATATTAATATACAAATTAAGATAAAATTACAGCAATGTAAACATTAAAAATGTACATTCAAAGACACCAGCTTTGCCTGATTGTGACTGCATTTAACTGTCCTTTTAAGCATGAAGAAAATTTATTACAATCAGTTATTTAACATTATAACAGGAAAAAATAAATTCTTTATACAGAACACACAGAACAACTGATTTTCAATAGTCAATTAAAAGTAAAATATCTTCTAATAATGGCATTTATCAGTATTTTGTGTCTAATTCAAAGAAAAAATCGAACATTAAGTAATAACATGAAATAGATATATGTATGTAATTTCAAATATTTTAGCTAATAATACTATTTTTATAGGTATTTGCTTTTTAGTTGTTTTTGAAGAAGGAAAAGAATAGCTTCTATACATATTCAACTAATAGAAATCATACCAAAACTAAAAAGTACTTAAAATTTTGGACCAGTTGAGAAACTACAAGTTTTCAAAAACAGGAAATCAGGATTATATAACATTTTAATATGATCTACACTTGGAAAACATAGTTAAACAAACCGTATATCTGTACAGGAAATACTCCAGCATAAAGTTGTAATACATTGTGGTGAAGGCTTACATCTGCAGATTTTTCTCCTGCAATGCCCCACTGTTACTGTGGCTTACTGCATTGCATCAAGACTGCCTTTCTGTTTGGAAGACCCTCTCAGTACAAACAAGACTCTAAGTTCAGATTTTATTTCCCTTGGTATTAGAATATGGGAATTTAAGAGTCCTGGGAAATACTGTTTTAGCCTTTAAAAGTAAATGTATCACATTCTTTAATTAGGATCTATGTTTGAGTATGTTTTTCAAAATCTTAACATATGACCCAGTTATCTTACAAATTTCTCGAGCTACAAATTTTCAGGAAAATCCAGGTGTGTAATATGATGTCTTTCAAGATACTATTTCACAAAAGACAAATAATATATCAATATTAAGAACTTCTTAGTCAAAAAACACTTACAGCAGGGGCAAATGGTCTAATTTATGGTTTCTTCTAAAGAGAATACAAAATCGAATTCAAAAGTGTGCTTTACTCTCAGCCCTTCCTAGTGAGTATTTTACTCATCTGTATGGAATAGTCAGATGTAGACTGTACACTGTAAAGAACGCTAACTAGGAATCAGGGAAGCTTAAATCTAATGTCCAATTAGTTGCACACTAATTTTTAACTTGAGTGGATTCAAAGACTCAATGTGTGCCTCACACTTCTTACCATAAAAACAAATCAGATGATGGAATAAGAAAACTCAAGCTCTTTAAAACTTTAAAGTGATAAAGGTAGATAGATAAATATATATTATACATATAATACATACACAATCACAAACACATATATATATATTATACACACACACACACACACACACACACACACACACACACACACACACACATATATTAGATATGGAAAACACAGATCGACTCTCTCTACAAACAAAGTGGCAGGCATGTTTACCTCCTTTTCAAAAGATTTAGGTTCCCCAAATTTGGGGTTCTTTTCTTAGTGTGTATCTCACTGTGTGTTTAAGTGTCACCTGGCTCTGTTCCTGTTACTCGAAGGGAACCGAGGCCTGGGGAAATGGCACATGTGCAGACACTCTGTTGTCGGTAATAATCTGTCTTTCTTCTCTGATCCAGCATTCCCCTATTTTCTACCAGTGTCCATGACACTGTAGCAGGCTAAGTTGTTCACTTGTAAATTGGGTAAACACTTCACAATTTTTGACACCTACACTTTATTTAGCATATATTTTACTATGTATCACATATATACAACACATACATCAGTGTATATGTAAAAGTGAGATTAATTAGCCCAGCAACTATACTTTATTTGTTCACCAAATATTTATTGTTTCTAGGGTAAGGGCAAGGTCAGGATACAGCAGTCAAGAAGGGAGAAACACGTGGTTCGTGACTTAATGGAACTGACAAATAACGAACACAGAGTTAATTACCTGACGTTGCCAGACACGACTTAAATTGTGTTAAAACAATTGTTTAACACAACTATTCCGCATATTTCTAGTAAATTGGAATCCATCTTTAGAGTCCAAATTAATGTGGTTTAAGTACTTACAAGTGGGAGGATTTATTTTCTCAATGTCTAGTAAATATAAATAAGAGGTGAAAAATCTCTCCTTGGAAAATGGTAAGTAACTGATTAAAGAAACTGAAGATGATGGAAACAGATGAAGAGATATACCATATTTATAGACTGTAAGAATTAATATTTTTAAATGACCATCATATGCAAGTATACCTACAGATTTATTGTAATATCTATCAAATTACAAAGAGCAATATTCAGAACAAATAATTCTAAAATTTATATGGAAACAAAAGACCCTCAATAGCCAAAACAGTCTTGAGAAAGAAGAAAAAATATGACGGTATCATGCACTCTGATTTCAAACTAAATCACAAAGCTATAGTTAACAAAACAGTATGGCACTGGCGCAAACACCAATGCAGTGATCAATAGAACAGGACCCAAAGCCCAGAAATCGTTACAGACTTTCGTGGGCAATAAATCTACAACAAAGTTGGCAAGAATATACAATGAGGAAAGAATAGCCTCTTCAATGAATGGTGCTGGGAACTTTGAGAAAACTGGACAGCTACATGCAAAAGAACCAAATTGGATTTTCTCACTCCGTTAAGAAAAATAAATTAAAAATGGATCAAAAACTGAAATGTAAGACCTGAAACCATACAACTTCTAGAAGTAAACATAGGAGGTGAACACTTTTGCTTAGGCAAGGGAAACAAATTAAAAATTAAAAAATGGAACTGCATCAATGTTTCTGAACTGCAAAGGAAATGATCAGCCAAAAATTCCAGTTTCAGTTTCTTTAAAGTGGATTCTTAGAAAGAACTCTGAATGCAGACAGTATTTTGATTTTTACCATTTACCAAGTTACATAATTTGGCAAATTACTTCTCGTTGGCAGCCCATTCCTTTCAGCACTTTGAATATGTTATCTCTCTGCCTTGGGTCTCCACCACTGCTGATGAGAAACCACCTGTTCATCTTATTGAGCATCCCTTATGTATGATGAGTCGCTACTCTCTAGTTTCAGTCAAGACTGTTTCTTCACTATTTCATGCAGAAATTTGAGTTTGGCATATGTGGAGTTCACTGAACTTCTTGGATGTGTAGACTAATAATTTTTAGTAAATTTGAGAATTGTTCAGCCATTAGTTTTTCAAATTATTCTCCTTTCTTGAAAGGCCTGGAATCAGCAAGCACCCACAGTCTTGCAGAGGTGCTCTATGTGGCCGTTGAGGCATACCCTCATCTCTGCCTTAGCCTTCCTCTCCTACCTGTGCAGAGTCTTAAGGTCAACCAGTGGTGAGAGCATAAGCCCTTCTTACATCATTCTAAGCACACGCAGAGCCTGGAGTGAATGCACAGACCTAAGAATTTGCGTATCCCACAAACTCCCCAGGAAGCTGCTGGAGCTTTTCACACTGTCTGTGGATACCTCATTACCCTGCTTTTCCTTCGAAGCTTCTTGTTTTGCTTTAAAGTTTATTTGTTATCCAATGCTTCAGGCACCATTTAAAGAAAACAATTTCTGACATACACCAGTGGATAGGTAAAGGGATTTTTACACTTGAATATTCCTAGTTGATAACTTTTGGAAGAGTAACTGTTAGGAAACCTTCATTTTGTTAAAAGAAATTTATTTTACCTAGTTTACCATGTAAAAATGTGTACAACATTTATCACAATGTCAAGGTGATGATAAGATCAAATATATTCCACCTTGGGAATCCAATTGTAAAGCAAGATATAGGTAAAAAGTTTTCAATTGATGACTGGAAGAGAGTAGGTATGCGGATACTTAGAACATAGAATGTGAGGATTGAGCATAAAATAGTGGATTGATACATGATAAAAATGTGCAGTGTATGTATAAAATATACCATTATATAGTTAGGATAATTTATTACATATTATTATTGAAATTTGGATAAATGTGTATCTGTATATTAATATACAAATTAAGATAAAATTACAGCAATGTAAACATTAAAAATGTACGTTCAAAACACCAGCTTTGCCTGATTGTGACTGCATTTAACTGTCCTTTTAAGCATGAAGAAAATTTATTACAATCAGTTATTTAAAATTATAACAGGAAAAAACAAATTCTTTATACAGAACACAAAGAACAACTGATTATCAATAGTCAATTTAAAGTAAAATATCTTCTAATAGGGGCATTTATCAGTATTTAGTGTCTAATTCAAAGAAAAAATCGAACATTAAGTAATAACATGAAATAGAGATATGTATGTAATTTCAAATATTTTAGCTAATAATACTATTTTTACAGGTATTTGCTTTTTAGTTGTTTTTGAAGAAGGAAAAGAATAGCTTCTATACATATTCAACTAATAGAAATCATACCAAAACAAAAAAATTACTTAAAATTTTGGAACCAGTTGAGAAACTACAAGTTTTCAAAAACAGTAAATCAGGATTATATAACATTTTAATGTGATCTACTCTTGAAAAACATAGTTAAACAAACCGTATATCTGTACAGGAAATACTCCAGCATAAAGTTGTAATACATTGTGGTGAAGGCTTACATCTGCAGATTTTTCTCCTGCAATGCCCCACTGTTACTGTGGCTTACTGCATTGCATCAAGACTGCCTTTCTGTTTGGAAGACCCTCTCAGTACAAACAAGACTGTAAGTTCAGGTTTTATTTTCCCTTGGTATTAGAATATGGGAATTTAAGAGTCCTGGGAAATACTGTTTTAGCCTTTAAAATTAAATGTATCACATTAATTAGGATCTATATTTGAGTATGTTTTTCAAAATCTTAACATATGACCCAGTTATCTTACAAATTTCTCGAGCTACAAATTTTCAGGAAAATCCAGGTGTGTAATATGATGTCTTTCAAGATACTATTTCACAAAAAGACAAATAATATATCAATATTAAGAACTTCTTAGTCAAAAAACACTTACAGCAGGGGCAAATGGTCTAATTTATGGTTTCTTTTAAAGAGAATACAAACTCGAATTCAAAAGTGTTCTGTAGTCTCAGGCCTTCCTAATCAGTATTTTACTCATCTGTATGGAATAGTCAGATGTAGACTGTACACTGTAAAGAACGCTAACTAGGAATCAGGGAAGCTTAAATCTAATGTCCAATTAGTTGCACACTAATTTTACCTTGAGTGGATTCAAAGACTCAATGTGTGCATCACACTTCTTACCAAAAAAAAAAATCAGATGATGGAATAAGAAAACTCAAGCTCTTTAAAACTTTAAAGTGATAAAGATAGATAGATATATATATATTATACATATAATACATACACACTCAAAAACACATATATATATATTATACACACACACACACACACACACACACACAGATATATTAGCTATGGAAAACACAGATCGACTCTCTCTACAAACAAAGTGGCAGGCATATTTACCTCCTTTTCAAAAGATTCAGGTTCCGCAAATTTGGGGTTCATTTCTTAGAGTGTATCTCACTGTGTGTTCCTGTTACTCGAAGGGAACCGAGGCTTGAGGTAAAGGCACATGTGCAGACACTCTGTTGTCGGTAATACTCTGTCATTCTTCTCTGATCCAGCATTCCCCTATTTTCTACCAGTGTCCATGACACTGTAGCAGGCTAAGCTGTTCACTTTCAAATAGGGTAAACACTTCACAATTTTTGACACCTACACTTTATTTAGCATATATTTTACTATGTATCACATATATACAACACATACATCAGTGTATATGTAAAAGTGAGATTAATTAGCCCAGCAAGTATACTTTATTTGTTCACCAAATATTTATTGTTTCTAGGGTAAGGGCAAGGTCAGGATACAGCAGTCAACAAGGGAGAAACACGTGGTTCGTGACTTAATGGAACTGACAAATAACGAACACAGAGTTAAGTACCTGACGTTGCCAGACACGACTTAAATTGTGTTAAAACAATTGTTTAACACAACTATTCCGCATATTTGTAGTAAATTGGAATCCATCTTTAGAGTCCAAATTAATGTGGTTTAACTACTTACAAGTGGGGGGATTTATTTTCTCAATGTCTAGTAAGTATAAATAAGAGGTGAAAAATCTCTCCTTGGAAAACGGTAAGTAACTGATTAAAGAAACTGAAGATGATGGAAACAGATGAAGAGATATACCATATTCATGGACTGTAAGAATTAATATTTTTAAATGACCATCTTATGCAAGAATACCTACAGATTTAGTGTAATATCTATCAACTTACCAAGAGCAATATTCAGAACAAATAATTCTAAAATTTATATGGAAACAAAAGACCCTCAATAGCCAAAACAGTCTTGAGAAAGAAGAAAAAATATGACGGTATCATGCACTCTGATTTCAAACTAAATCACAAAGCTATAGTTAACAAAACAGTATGGCAGTGGCACAAACACCAATACAGAGATCAATAGAACAGTTCCCAAAGCCCAGAAATTGGTACAGACTTTCGTGGGCAATAAATCTACAACAAATTAGGCAAGAATATACAATGAGGAAAGAATAGCCTCTTCAATCAATGGTGCTGGGAGCTTTGAGAAAACTGGACAGCTACATGCAAAAGAACCAAATTGGATTTTCTCACTCCGTTAAGAAAAATAAATTAAAAATGTATCAAAAACCGAAATGTAAGACCTGAAACCATACAACTTCTAGAAGTAAACATAGGCGGTGAGCTCTTTTAGTTGGTTCTTAGTAATATTTTTGAGATATGTTTACTTAGGCAAGGGAAACAAATTAAAAATTAAAAAATGGGACTGCATCAATGTTTCTGCACTGCAAAGGAAATGATCAGCCAAAAATTCCAGTTTCAGTTTCTTTAAAGTGGATTCTTAGAAAGAACTCTGAATGCAGACAGTATTTTGATTCTTACCGTTTACCAAGTTACATAATTTGGCAAATTACTTCTCGTTGGCAGCCCATTCCTTTCAGCACTTTGAATATGTTATCTCTCTGCCTTGGGTCTCCACCACTGCTGATGAGAAACCACCTGTTCATCTTATTGAGCATCCCTTATGTATGATGAGTCGCTACACTCTAGTTTCAGTCAAGACTCTTTCTTGACTATTTCATGCAGAAATTTGAGTTTGGCATATGTGGAGTTCACTGAAGTTCTTGGATGTGTAGACTAACACTTTTTAGTAAATTTGAGAATTGTTCAGCCATTAGTTTTTCAAATTATTCTCCTTTCTATAAAGGCCTGGAATCAGTAAGCACCCACAGTCTTTCAGAGGTGCTGTATGTGGCCGTTGAGGCATACCCTCATCTCTGCCTTAGCCTTCCTCTCCTACCTGTGCAGAGTCTTATGGTCAACCAGTGGTGAGAGCATAAGCCCTTCTTACATCATTCTAAGCACACGCAGAGCCTGGAGTGAATGCTCAGACCTAAGAATTTGCGTATCCCACAAGCTCCCCAGGAAGCTGCTGGAGCTTTTCACACTGTCTGTGGATACCTCATTATCCTGCTTTTCCTTCGAAGCTTCTTGTTTTGCTTAAAAGTTTATTTGTTATCCAATGCTTCAGGCACCATTTAAAGAAAACAATTTCTGACATACACCAGTGGATAGGGAAAGGGATTTTTACACTTGAATATTCCTAGTTGATAACTTTTGAAAGAGTAACTGTTATGAAACCTTCATTTTGTTAAAAGAAATTTATTTTACCTCGTTTACCAAGTAAAAATGTGTACAACATTTATCACAATGTCAAGGTGATGATAAGATCAAATATATTCCACCTTGGGGAATCCAATTGTAAAGCAAGATATAGGTAAAAAGTTTTTAACTGATGACTGGAAGAGAGTAGGTATGCGGATACTTAGAACATAGAATGTGAGGATTGAGCATAAAATAGTGGATTGATACATGACAAAAATGTGCAGTGTATGTATACAATATATAATTATATAGTTAGGGTAATTTATTACATATTATTATTGAAATTTGGAGAAATGTGTATCTGTATATTAATAAACAAATTAAGATAAAATTACAGCAATGTAAACATTAAAAATGTACATTCAAAAACACCAGCTTTGCCTTAAGAAATAAAGAATGCTGTATTCCACTTATGATTGTGACTGCACTTAACTGTCCTTTTAAGCATGAAGAAAATTTATTACAATCAGTTATTTATCATTATAACAGGAAAAAACAAATTCTTTACACAGAACATACAGAACAACTGATTTTCAATAGTCAATTAAAAGTAAAATATCTTCTACTAATGGCATTTATCAGTATTTTGTGTCTAATTCAAAGAAAAAATCGAACATTAAGTAATAACATGAAATAGAGATACGTATGTAATTTCAAATATTTTAGCTAATAATACTATTTTTACAGGTATTTGCTTTTTAGTTGTTCTTGAAGAAGGAAAAGAATAGCTTCTATACATATTCAACTAATAGAAATCATACCAAAACAAAAAAATACTTAAAATTTTGGAACCAGTTGAGAAACTACAAGTTTTTAAAAACAGGAAATCAGGATTATATAACATTTTAATGTGATCTACTGTTTGAAAACATAGTTAAACAAACCGTATATCTGTACAGGAAATACTCCAGCATAAAGTTGTAATACATTGTGGTGAAGGCTTACATCTGCAGATTTTTCTCCTGCAATGCCTCACTGTTACTGTGGCTTACTGCATTGCATCAAGACTGCCTTTCTGTTTGGAAGACCCTCTCAGTACAAACAAGACTCTAAGTTCAGATTTTGTTTTCCCTTCGTATTAGAATATGGGAATTTAAGAGTCCTGGGAAATACTGTTTTAGCCTTTAAGATTAAATGTATCACATTTTTTAATTAGGATCTATGTTTGAGTATGTTTTTCAAAATCTTAACACATGACCCAGTTATCTTACAAATTTCTCGAGCTACATATTTTCAGGAAAATCCAGGTGTGTAATATGATGTCTTTCAAGATACTATTTCACAAAAAGACAAATAATATATCAATATTAAGAACTTCTTAGTCAAAAAACTCTTACAGCAGGGGCAAATGATCTAATTTATGTTTACTTTTAAAGAGAATACAAACTCGAATTCAAAAGTGTGCTCTAGTCTCAGCCTTTCCTAGTCAGTATTTTACTCATCTGTATGGAATAGTCAGATGTAGACTGTACACTGTAAAGAATGCTAACTAGGAATCAGGGAAGCTTAAATCTAATGTCCAATTAGTTGCACACTAATTTTTAACTTGAGTGGATTCAAAGACTCAAATTGTGCCTCACTCTCCTTAGCAAAATAACAAATCAGATGATTTAATAAGAAAACTCAAGCTCTTTAAAAATTTAAAGTGATAAAGATAGATAGATATATGTATATTATACATATAATACATACACACTCACAAACACATATATATATATTATACACACACACACACACACACACACACACACACACACACACACAGATATATTAGCTATGGAAAACACAGATCGACTCTCTCTACAAACAAAGTGGCAGGCATGTTTACCTCCTTTTCAAAAGATTCAGGTTCCACAAATTTGGGGTTCTTTCTTAGAGTGTATCTCACTGTGTGTTTAAGTGTCACCTGGCTCTGTTCCTGTTACTCGAAGGGAACCGAGGCTTGGGGAAATGGCACATGTGCAGACACTCTGTTGTCGGTAATACTCTGTCTTTCTTCTCTGATCCAGCATTCCCCTATTTTCTACCAGTGTCCATGACACTGTAGCAGGCTAAGCTGTTCACTTGCAAATTGGGTAAACACTTCACAATTTTTGAAACCTACACTTTATTTAGCATATAATTTACTATGTATCACATATATACAACACATACATCAGTGTATATGTAAAAGTGAGATTAATTAGCCCAGCAACTATACTTTATTTGTTCACCAAATATTTTATTGTTTCTAGGGTAAGGGCAAGGTCAGGATACAGCAGTCAACAAGGGAGAAACACGTGGTTCGTGACTTAATGGAACTGACAAATAACGAACAGAGTTAAGAACCTGACGTTGCCAGACACGACTTAAATTGTGTTAAAACAATTGTTTAACACAACTATTCCGCATACTTTTTGTAAATTGGAATCCATCTTTAGAGTCCAAATTAATGTGGTTTAACTACTTACAAGTGGGAGGATTTATTTTCTCAATGTCTAGTAAATATAAATAAGAGGTGAAAAATCTCTCCTTGGAAAATGGTAAGTAACTGATTAAAGAAAATGAAGATGATGGAAACAGTTGAAGAGGTATACCATATTCATGGACTGTAAGAATTAATATTTTTAAATGACCAACATATGCAAGAATACCTACAGATTTAGTGTAATATCTATCAAATTACCAAGAGCAATATTCAGAACAAATAATTCTAAAATTTATATGGAAACAAAAGACCCTCAATAGCCAAAACAGTCTTGAGAAAGAAGAAAAAATATGACGGTATCATGCACTCTGATTTCAAACTAAATCACAAAGCTATAGTTAACAAAACAGTATGGCACTGGCACAAACACCAATGCAGAGATCAATAGAACAGGACCCAAAGCCCAGTAATTGGTACAGACTTTCGTGGGCAATAAATCTACAACACAGTAGGCAAGAATATACAATGAGGAAAGAATAGCCTCTTCAATCAATGGTGCTGGGAGCTTTGAGAAAACTGGACAGCTACATGCAAAAGAACCAAATTGGATTTTCTCACTCCATTAAGAAAAATAAATTAAAAATGGATCATAAACTGAAATGTAAGACCTGAAACCATACAACTTCTAGAAGTAAACATAGGCGGTGAGCTCTTTTAGTTGGTTCTTAGTAATATTTTTGAGATATGTTTACTTAGGCAAGGGAAACAAATTAAAAATTAAAAAATGGGACTGCATCAATGTTTCTGCACTGCAAAGGAAATGATCAGCCAAAAATTCCAGTTTCCGTTTCTTTAAAGTGGATTCTTAGAAAGAACTCTGAATGCAGACAGTATTTTGATTCTTACCATTTACCAAGTTACATAATTTGGCAAATTACTTCTCGTTGGCAGCCCATTCCTTTCAGCACTTTGAATATGTTATCTCTCTGCCTTGGGTCTCCACCACTGCTGATGAGAAACCACCTGTTCATCTTATTGAGCATCCCTTATGTATGATGTGTCGCTACCCTCTAGTTTCAGTCAAGACTGTTTCTTGACTATTTTATGCAGAAATTTGAGTTTGGCATATGTGGAATTCACTGAACTTCTTGGATGTGTAGACTAAGACTTTTTAGTAAATTTGAGAAATATTCAGCCATTAGTTTTGCAAATTATTCTCCTTTCTTGAAAGGCCTGGAATCAGTAAGCACCCACAGTCTTGCAGAGGTGCTCTATGTGGCCGTTGAGGCATACCCTCATCTCTGCCTTAGCCTTCCTCTCCTACCTGTGCAGAGTCTTAAGGTCAACCAGTGGTGAGAGCATAAGCCCTTCTTACATCATTCTAAGCACACACAAAGCCTGGGGTGAATGCTCAGACCTAAGAATTTGCGTATCCCACAAGCTCCCCAGGAAGCTGCTGGAGCTTTTCACACTGTCTGTGGATACCTCATTACCCTGCTTTTCCTTCGAAGCTTCTTGTTTTGCTTAAAAGTTTATTTGTTATCCAATGCTTCAGGTACCATTTAAAGAAAACAATTTCTGACATACACCAGCGGATAGGTAAAGGGATTTTTACACTTGAATATTCCTAGTTGATAACTTTTGAAAGAGTAACTTATGAAACCTTCATTTTGTTAAAAGAAATTTATTTTACCTCGTTTACCAAGTAAAAATGTGTACAACATTTATCACAATGTCAAGGTGATGATAAAATCAAATATATTCCACCTTGGGAATCCAATGGAAAAGCAAGATATAGGTAAAAAGTTTTTAACTGATGACTGGAAGAGAGTAGGTATGCGGATACTTTGAACATAGAATGTGAGGATTGAGCATAAAATAGTGGATTGATACATGACAAAAATGTGCAGTGTATGTATACAATATATCATTATATAGTTAGGATAATTTATTACATATTATTATTGAAATTTGGATAAATGTGTATCTGTATATTAATATACAAATTAAGATAAAATTACAGCAATGTAAACATTAAAAATGTACATTCAAAAACACCAGCTTTGCCTTAAGAAATAAAGAATGCTGTATTCCACTTATGATTGTGACTGCACTTAACTGTCCTTTTAAGCATGAAGAAAATTTATTACAATCATTTATTTATCATTATAACAGGAAAAAACAAATTCTTTATACAGAACATACAGAAGAACTGATTTTCAATAGTCAATTAAAAGTAAATTATCTTCTAATAATGGCATTTATCAGTATTTTGTGTCTAATTCAAAGAAAAAATCGAACATTAAGTAATAACATGAAATAGAGATATGTATGTAATTTCAAATATTTTAGCTAATAATACTATTTTTACAGGTATTTGCTTTTTAGTTGTTTTTAAAGAAGGAAAAGAATAGATTCTATACATATTCAACTAATAAAAGTCATACCAAAACAAAAAATACTTAAAGTTTTGGAACCAGTTGAGAAACTACAAGTTTTCAAAAACAGGAAATCAGGATTATATAACATTTTAATGTGATCTACTCTTGGAAAACATAGTTAAACCAAACGTATATCTGTACAGGAAATACTCCAGTATAAAATTGTAATACATTGTGGTGAAGGCTTACATCTGCAGATTTTTCTCCTGCAATGCCCCACTGTTACTGTGGCTTACTGCATTGCATCAAGACTGCCTTTCTGTTTGGAAGACCCTCTCAGTACAAACAAGACCCTAAGTTCAGATTTTATTTTCCCTTGGTATTAGAATATGGGAATTTAAGAGTCCTGGGAAATACTGTTTTAGCCTTTAAAAGTAAATGTATCACATTCTTTAATTAGGATCTATGTTTGAGTATGTTTTTCAATATCTTAACATATGACCCAGTTATCTTACAAATTTCTCGAGCTACAAATTTTCAGGAAAATCCAGGTGTGTAATATGATGTCTTTGAAGATACTATTTCACAAAAAGACAAATAATATATCAATATTAAGAACTTCTTAGTCAAAAAACACTTACAGCAGGGGCAAATGGTCTAATTTATGGTTTCTTTTAAAGAGAATACAAACTCGAATTCAAAAGTGTGCTCTAGTCTCAGCCCTTCCTATTCAGTATTTTACTCATCTGTATGGAATAGTCAGATGTAGACTGTACACTGTAAAGAACGCTAACTAGGAATCAGGGAAGCTTAAATCTAATGTCCAATCAGTTGCACACTAATTTTTAACTTGAGTGGATTCAAAGACTCAATGTGTGCCTCACTCTTCTTACCAAAAAAACAAATCAGATGATGGAATAAGAAAACTCAAGCTCTTTAAAAATTTAAAGTGATAAAGATAGATAGATATATATATATATATTATACATATAATACATACACACTCACAAACACATATATATATATTATACACACACACACACACACACACACACACAAACACACAGATATATTAGCTATGGAAAACACAGATCGACTCTCTCTACAAACAAAGTGGCAGGCATGTTTACCTCCTTTTCAAAAGATTCAGGTTCCCCAAATTTGGGGTTCTTTTCTTAGAGTGTATCTCACTGTGTGTTTAAGTGTCACCTGGCTCTGTTCCTGTTACTCGAAGGGAACCGAGGCTTGGGGAAATTGCACATGTGCAGACACTCTTTTGTCGGTAATACTCTGTCTTTCTTCTCTGATCCAGCATTCCCCTATTTTCTACCAGTGTCCATGACACTGTAGCAGGCTGAGCTGTTAACTTGCAAATTGGGTAAACACTTCACAATTTTTGACACCTACACTTTATTTAGCATATAATTTACTATGTATCACATATATACAACACATACATCAGTGTATAAGTAAAAGTGAGATTAATTAGCCCAGCAACTATACTTTATTTGTTCACCAAATATTTTATTGTTTCTAGGGTAAGGGCAAGGTCAGGATACAGCAGTCAACAAGGGAGAAACACGTGGTTCGTAACTTAATGGAACTGACAAATAACGAACACAGAGTTAAGTACCTGACGTTGCCAGACACGACTTAAATTGTGTTAAAACAATTGTTTAACACAACTATTCCGCATACTTTTAGTAAATTGGAATCCATCTTTAGAGTCCAAATTAATGTGGTTTAACTACTTACAAGTGGGAGGATTTATTTTCTCAATGTCTAGTAAATATAAATAAGAGGTGAAAAATCTCTCCTTGGAAAACGGTAAGTAACTGATTAAAGAAACTGAAGATGATGGAAACAGATGAAGAGATATACCATATTCATGGACTGTAAGAATTAATATTTTTAAATGACCATCATATGCAAGAATACCTACAGATTTAGTGTAATATCTATCAAATTACCAAGAGCAATATTCAGAACAAATAATTCTAAAATTTATATGGAAACAAAAGACCCTCAATAGCCAAAACAGTCTTGAGAAAGAAGAAAAAATATGACGGTATCATGCACTCTGATTTCAAACTAAATCACAAAGCTATAGTTCCCAAAACAGTATCGCACTGCACAAACACCAATGCAGAGATCAATAGAACAGTACCCAAAGCCCAGTAATTGGTACAGACTTTCGTGGGCAATAAATCTACAACACAGTAGGCAAGAATATACAATGAGGAAAGAATAGCCTCTTCAATCAATGGTGCTGGGAGCTTTGAGAAAACTGGACAGCTACATGCAAAAGAACCAAATTGGATTTTCTCACTCCGTTAAGAAAAATAAATTAAAAATGGATCAGAAACTGAAATGTAAGACCTGAAACCGTACAACTTCTAGAAGTAAACATAGGCGGTGTGCTCTTTCAGTTTGTTCTTAGTAATATTTTTGAGATATGTTTACTTAGGCAAGGGAAACAAATTAAAAATTAAAAAATGGGACTGCATCAATGTTTCTGCACTGCAAAGGAAATGATCAGCCAAAAATTCCAGTTTCAGTTTCTTTAAAGGGGATTCTTAGAAAGAACTCTGAATGCAGACAGTATTTTGATTCTTACCATTTACCAAGTTACATAATTTGGCAAATTACTTCTCGTTGGCAGCCCATTCCTTTCAGCACTTTGAATATGTTATCTCTCTGCCTTGGGTCTCCACCACTGCTGATGAGAAACCACCTGTTTATCTTATTGAGCATCCCTTATGTATGATGTGTCGCTACCCTCTAGTTTCAGTCAAGACTGTTTCTTGACTATTTCATGCAGTAATTTGAGTTTGGCATATGTGGAGTTCACTGAACTTCTTGGATGTGTAGACTAATACTTTTTAGTAAATTTGAGAATTGTTCAGCCATTAGTTTTTCAAATTATTCTCCTTTCTATAAAGGCCTGGAATCAGTAAGCACCCACAGTCTTGCAGAGGTGCTCTATGTGGCCGTTGAGGCATACCCTCATCTCTGCCTTAGCCTTCCTCTCCTACCTGTGCAGAGTCTTAAGGTCAACCAGTGGTGAAAGCATAAGCCCTTCTTACATCATTCTAAGCACACACAGAGCCTGGGGTGAATGCTCAGACCTAAGAATTTGCGTATCCCACAAGCTCCCCAGGAAGCTGCTGGAGCTTTTCACACTGTCTGTGGATACCTCATTACCCTGCTTTTCCTTCGAAGCTTCTTGTTTTGCTTAAAAGTTTATTTGTTTTCCAATGCTTCAGGCACCAATTAAAGAAAACAATTTCTGACATACACCAGTGGATAGGTAAAGGGATTTTTACACTTGAATATTCCTAGTTGATAACTTTTGAAAGAGTAAGTGTTATGAAACCTTCATTTTGTTAAAAGAAATTTATTTTACCTCGTTTACCAAGTAAAAATGTGTACAACATTTATCACAATGTCAAGGTGATGATAAGATCAAATATATTCCACCTTGGGGAATCCAATTTTAAAGCAAGATATAGGTAAAAAGTTTTTAACTGATGACTGGAAGAGAGTAGGTATGCGGATACTTTGAACATAGAATGTGAGGATTGAGCATAAAATAGTGGATTGATACATGACAAAAATGTGCAGTGTATGTATACAATATATCATTATATAGTTAGGAAAATTTATTACATATTATTATTGAAATTTGGATAAATGTGTATCTGTATATTAATGTACAAATTAAGATAAAATTACAGCAATGTAAACATTAAAAATGTACATTCAAAAACACCAGCTTTGCCTTAAGAAATAAAGAATGCTGTATTCCACTTATGATTGTGACTGCACTTAACTGTCCTTTTAAGCATGGAGAAAATTTATTACAATCAGTTATTTATCATTATAACAGGAAAAAACAAATTCTTTATACAGAACGTACAGAAGAACTGATTTTCAATAGTCAATTAAAAGTAAAATATCTTCTAATAATGGCATTTATCAGTATTTTGTGTCTAATTCAAAGAAAAAATCGAACATTAAGTAATAACATGAAATAGAGATATGTATGTAATTTCAAATATTTTAGCTATTAATACTATTTTTACAGGTATTTGCTTTTTAGTTGTTTTTGAAGAAGGAAAAGAATAGATTCTATACATATTCAACTATTAGAAGTCATACCAAAACAAAAAATACTTAAAATTTTGGAACCAGTTGAGAAACTACAAGTTTTCAAAAACAGGAAATCAGGATTATATAACATTTTAATGTGATCTACTCTTGGAAAACATAGTTAAACCAAACGTATATCTGTAGAAGAAATACTCCAGCATAAAATTGTAATACATTGTGGTGAAGGCTTACATCTGGAGATTTTTCTCCTGCAATGCCCCACTGTTACTGTGGCTTACTGCATTGCATCAAGACTGCCTTTCTGTTTGGAAGACCCTCTCAGTACAAACAAGACCCTAAGTTCAGATTTTATTTTCCCTTGGTATTAGAATATGGGAATTTAAGAGTCCTGGGAAATACTGTTTTAGCCTTTAAAAGTAAATGTATCACATTCTTTAATTAGGATCTATGTTTGAGTATGTTTTTCAAAATCTTAACATATGACCCAGTTATCTTACAAATTTCTCGAGCTACAAATTTTCAGGAAAATCCAGGTGTGTAATATGATGTCTTTGAAGATACTATTTCACAAAAAGACAAATAATATATCAATATTAAGAACTTCTTAGTCAAAAAACACTTACAGCAGGGGCAAATGGTCTAATTTATGGTTTCTTTTAAAGAGAATACAAACTCGAATTCAAAAGTGTGCTCTAGTCTCAGCCCTTCCTATTCAGTATTTTACTCATCTGTATGGAATAGTCAGATGTAGACTGTACACTGTAAAGAACGCTAACTAGGAATCAGGGAAGCTTAAATCTAATGTCCAATCAGTTGCACACTAATTTTTAACTTGAGTGGATTCAAAGACTCAATGTGTGCCTCACTCTTCTTACCAAAAAAACAAATCAGATGATGGAATAAGAAAACTCAAGCTCTTTAAAAATTTAAAGTGATAAAGATATATATATATATATATATATATTATACATATAATACATACACACTCACAAACACATATATATATATTATACACACACACACACACACACACACAAACACACAGATATATTAGCTATGGAAAACACAGATCGACTCTCTCTACAAACAAAGTGGCAGGCATGTTTACCTCCTTTTCAAAAGATTCAGGTTCCCCAAATTTGGGGTTCATTTCTTAGAGTGTATCTCACTGTGTGTTTAAGTGTCACCTGGCTCTGTTCCTGTTACTCGAAGGGAACCGAGGCTTGGGGAAATTGCACATGTGCAGACACTCTTTTGTCGGTAATACTCTGTCTTTCTTCTCTGATCCAGCATTCCCCTATTTTCTACCAGTGTCCATGACACTGTAGCAGGCTGAGCTGTTCACTTGCAAATTGGGTAAACACTTCACAATTTTTGACACCTACACTTTATTTAGCATATAATTTACTATGTATCACATATATACAACACATACATCAGTGTATAAGTAAAAGTGAGATTAATTAGCCCAGCAACTATACTTTATTTGTTCACCAAATATTTTATTGTTTCTAGGGTAAGGGCAAGGTCAGGATACAGCAGTCAACAAGGGAGAAACACGTGGTTCGTGACTTAATGGAACTGACAAATAACGAACACAGAGTTAAGTACCTGACGTTGCCAGACACGACTTAAATTGTGTTAAAACAATTGTTTAACACAACTATTCCGCATACTTTTAGTAAATTGGAATCCATCTTTAGAGTCCAAATTAATGTGGTTTAACTACTTACAAGTGGGAGGATTTATTTTCTCAATGTCTAGTAAATATAAATAAGAGGTGAAAAATCTCTCCTTGGAAAACGGTAAGTAACTGATTAAAGAAACTGAAGATGATGGAAACAGATGAAGAGATATACCATATTCATGGACTGTAAGAATTAATATTTTTAAATGACCATCATATGCAAGAATACCTACAGATTTAGTGTAATATCTATCAAATTACCAAGAGCAATATTCAGAACAAATAATTCTAAAATTTATATGGAAACAAAAGACCCTCAATAGCCAAAACAGTCTTGAGAAAGAAGAAAAAATATGACGGTATCATGCACTCTGATTTCAAACTAAATCACAAAGCTATAGTTCCCAAAACAGTATCGCACTGCACAAACACCAATGCAGAGATCAATAGAACAGTACCCAAAGCCCAGTAATTGGTACAGACTTTCGTGGGCAATAAATCTACAACACAGTAGGCAAGAATATACAATGAGGAAAGAATAGCCTCTTCAATCAATGGTGCTGGGAGCTTTGAGAAAACTGGACAGCTACATGCAAAAGAACCAAATTGGATTTTCTCACTCCGTTAAGAAAAATAAATTAAAAATGGATCAGAAACTGAAATGTAAGACCTGAAACCGTACAACTTCTAGAAGTAAACATAGGCGGTGTGCTCTTTCAGTTTGTTCTTAGTAATATTTTTGAGATATGTTTACTTAGGCAAGGGAAACAAATTAAAAATTAAAAAATGGGACTGCATCAATGTTTCTGCACTGCAAAGGAAATGATCAGCCAAAAATTCCAGTTTCAGTTTCTTTAAAGGGGATTCTTAGAAAGAACTCTGAATGCAGACAGTATTTTGATTCTTACCATTTACCAAGTTACATAATTTGGCAAATTACTTCTCGTTGGCAGCCCATTCCTTTCAGCACTTTGAATATGTTATCTCTCTGCCTTGGGTCTCCACCACTGCTGATGAGAAACCACCTGTTTATCTTATTGAGCATCCCTTATGTATGATGTGTCGCTACCCTCTAGTTTCAGTCAAGACTGTTTCTTGACTATTTCATGCAGTAATTTGAGTTTGGCATATGTGGAGTTCACTGAACTTCTTGGATGTGTAGACTAATACTTTTTAGTAAATTTGAGAATTGTTCAGCCATTAGTTTTTCAAATTATTCTCCTTTCTATAAAGGCCTGGAATCAGTAAGCACCCACAGTCTTGCAGAGGTGCTCTATGTGGCCGTTGAGGCATACCCTCATCTCTGCCTTAGCCTTCCTCTCCTACCTGTGCAGAGTCTTAAGGTCAACCAGTGGTGAGAGCATAAGCCCTTCTTACATCATTCTAAGCACACACAGAGCCTGGGGTGAATGCTCAGACCTAAGAATTTGCGTATCCCACAAGCTCCCCAGGAAGCTGCTGGAGCTTTTCACACTGTCTGTGGATACCTCATTACCCTGCTTTTCCTTCGAAGCTTCTTGTTTTGCTTAAAAGTTTATTTGTTTTCCAATGCTTCAGGCACCATTTAAAGAAAACAATTTCTGACATACACCAGTGGATAGGTAAAGGGATTTTTACACTTGAATATTCCTAGTTGATAACTTTTGAAAGAGTAAGTGTTATGAAACCTTCATTTTGTTAAAAGAAATTTATTTTACCTCGTTTACCAAGTAAAAATGTGTACAACATTTATCACAATGTCAAGGTGATGATAAGATCAAATATATTCCACCTTGGGGAATCCAATTTTAAAGCAAGATATAGGTAAAAAGTTTTTAACTGATGACTGGAAGAGAGTAGGTATGCGGATACTTTGAACATAGAATGTGAGGATTGAGCATAAAATAGTGGATTGATACATGACAAAAATGTGCAGTGTATGTATACAATATATCATTATATAGTTAGGAAAATTTATTACATATTATTATTGAAATTTGGATAAATGTGTATCTGTATATTAATATACAAATTAAGATAAAATTACAGCAATGTAAACATTAAAAATGTACATTCAAAAACACCAGCTTTGCCTTAAGAAATAAAGAATGCTGTATTCCACTTATGATTGTGACTGCACTTAACTGTCCTTTTAAGCATGGAGAAAATTTATTACAATCAGTTATTTATCATTATAACAGGAAAAAACAAATTCTTTATACAGAAAGTACAGAAGAACTGATTTTCAATAGTCAATTAAAAGTAAAATAACTTCTAATAATGGCATTTATCAGTATTTTGTGTCTAAATCAAAGAAAAAATCGAACATTAAGTAATAACATGAAATAGAGATATGTATGTAATTTCAAATATTTTAGCTATTAATACTATTTTTACAGGTATTTGCTTTTTAGTTGTTTTTGAAGAAGGAAAAGAATAGATTGTATACATATTCAACTATCAGAAGTCATACCAAAACAAAAAATACTTAAAATTTTGAAACCAGTTGAGAAACTACAAGTTTTCAAAAACAGGAAATCAGGATTATATAACATTTTAATGTGATCTACTCTTGGAAAACATAGTTAAACCAAACGTATATCTGTACAGGAAATACTCCAGCATAAAGTTGTAATACATTGTGGTGAAGGCTTACATCTGCAGATTTTTCTCCTGCAATGCCGCACAGTTACTGTGGCTTACTGCATTGCATCAAGACTGCCTTTCTGTTTGGAAGACCCTGTCAGTACAAACAAGACTCTAAGTTCAGATTTTATTTTCCCTTGGTATTAGAATATGGGAATTTAAGAGTCCTGGGAAATTCTGTTTTAGCCTTTTAAAGTAAATGTATCACATTCTTTAATTAGGATCTATGTTTGAGTATGTTTTTCAATATCTTAACATATGACCCAGTTATCTTACAAATTTCTCGAGCTACAAATTTTCAGGAAAATCCAGGTGTGTAATATGATGTCTTTGAAGATACTATTTCACAAAAAGACAAATAATATATCAATATTAAGAACTTCTTAGTCAAAAAACACTTACAGCAGGGGCAAATGGTCTAATTTATGGTTTCTTCTAAAGAGAATACAAACTCGAATTCAAAAGTGTGCTCTAGTCTCAGCCCTTCCTAGACATTATTTTACTCATCTGTATGGAATAGTCAGATGTAGACTGTACACTGTAAAGAACGCTAACTAGGAATCAGGGAAGCTTAAATCTAATGTCCAATCAGTTGCACACTAATTTTTAACTTGAGTGGATTCAAAGACTCAATGTGTGCCTCACTCTTCTTACCAAAAAAACAAATCAGATGATGGAATAAGAAAACTGAAGCTCTTTAAAAATTTAAAGTGTTAAAGTTAGATAGATATATATATATTATACATATAATACATACACACTCACAAACACATATATATATATTATACACACACACACACACACACACACACACACAGACACACACACACAGATATATTAGCTATGGAAAACACAGATCGACTCTCTCTACAAACAAAGTGGCAGGCATGTTTACCTCCTTTTCAAAAGATTCAGGTTCCCCAAATTTGGGGTTCTTTTCTTAGAGTGTATCTCACTGTGTGTTTAAGTGTCACCTGGCTGTGTTCCTGTTACTCGAAGGGAACCGAGGCTTGGGGAAATGGCACATGTGCAGACACTCTGTTGTCGGTAATACTCTGTTTTCTTCTCTGATCCAGCATTCCCCTATTTTCTACCAGTGTCCATGACACTGTAGCAGGCTGAGCTGTTCACTTGCAAATTGGGTAAACACTTCACAATTTTTGACACCTACACTTTATTTAGCATATATTTTACTATGTATCACATATATACAACACATACATCAGTGTATATGTAAAAGTGAGATTAATTAGCCCAGCAACTATACTTTATTTTTTCACCAAATATTTATTGTTTCTAGGGTAAGGGCAAGGTCAGGATACAGCAGTCAACAAGAGAGAAACACGTGGTTCGTGACTTAATGGAACTGACAAGTAACGAACACAGAGTTAGGTACCTGACGTTGCCAGACACGACTTAAATTGTGTTAAAACAATTGTTTAACACAACTATTCCGCATATTTCTAGTAAATTGGAATCCATCTTTAGAGTCCAAATTAATGCGGTTTAACTATTTACAAGTGGGAGGATTTACTTTCTCAATGTCTAGTAAATATAAATAAGAAGTGAAAAATCTCTCCTTGGAAAACGGTAAGTAACTGATTAAAGAAACTGAAGATGATGGAAACAGATGAAGAGATATACCATATTCATGGACTGTAAGAATTAATATTTTTAAATGACCATCATATGCAAGAATACCTACAGATTTAGTGTAATATCTATCAAATTACCAAGAGCAATATTCAGAACAAATAATTCTAAAATTTATATGGAAACAAAAGACCCTCAATAGCCAAAACAGTCTTGAGAAAGAAGAAAAAATATGACGGTATCATGCACTCTGATTTCAAACTAAATCACAAAGCTATAGTTACCAAAACAGTATGGCACTGGCACAAACACCAATGCAGAGATCAATAGAACAGTACCCAAAGCCCAGAAATAGGTACAGACTTTCGTGGGCAATAAATCTACAACACAGTAGGCAAGAATATACAATGAGGAAAGAATAGCCTCTTCAATCAATGGTGCTGGGAACTTGGAGAAAACTGGACAGCTACATGCAAAAGAACCAAATTGGATTTTCTCACTCCGTTAAGAAAAATAAATTAAAAATGGATCAAAAACTGAAATGTAAGACCTGAAACCATACAACTTCTAGAAGTAAACATAGGCGGTGAGCTCTTTTAGTTGGTTCTTAGTAATATTTTTGAGATATGTTTACTTAGGCAAGGGAAACAAATTAAAAATTAAAAAATGGGACTGCATCAATGTTTCTGCACTGCAAAGGAAATGATCAGCCAAAAATTCCAGTTTCAGTTTCTTTAAAGTGTATTCTTAGAAAGAACTCTGAATGCAGACAGTATTTTGATTCTTACCATTTACCAAGTTACATAATTTGGCAAATTACTTCTCGTTGGCAGCCCATTCCTTTCAGCACTTTGAATATGTTATCTCTCTGCCTTGGGTCTCCACCACTGCTGATGAGAAACCACCTGTTCATCTTATTGAGCATCCCTTATGTATGATGAGTCGCTACTCTCTAGTTTCAGTCAAGACTGTTTCTTGACTATTTCATGCAGAAATTTGAGTTTTGCATATGTGGAGTTCACTGAACTTCTTGGATGTGTAGACTAATACTTTTTAGTAAATTTGAGAATTGTTCAGCCATTATTTTTTCAAATTATTCTCCTTTCTTTAAAGGCCTGGAATCAGTAAGCACACACAGTCTTGCAGAGGTGCTCTATGTGCCGTTGAGGCATACCCTCATCTCTGCCTTAGCCTTCCTCTCCTACCTGTGCAGAGTCTTAAGGTCAAACAGTGGTGAGAGCATAAGCCCTTCTTATATCATTCTAAGCACACGCAGAGCCTGGAGTGAATGCTCAGGCCTAAGAATTTGCGTATCCCACAAGCTCCCCAGGAAGCTGCTGGAGCTTTTCACACTGTCTGTGGATACCTCATTACCCTGCTTTTCCTTCAAAGCTTCTTGATTTGCTTAAGAGTTTATTTGTTATCCAATGCTTCAGGCACCATTTAAAGAAAACAATTTCTGACATACACCAGTGGATAGGTAAAGGGATTTTTACACTTGAATATTCCTAGTTGATAACTTTTGAAAGAGTAACTGTTATGAAACCTTCATTTTGTTAAAAGAAATTTATTTTACCTCGTTTACCAAGTAAAAATGTGTACAACATTTATCACAATGTCAAGGTGATGATAAGATCAAATATATTCCACCTTGTTGAATCCAAAGGAAAAGCAAGATATAGGTAAAAAGGTTTTAATTGATGACTGGAAGAGAGTAGGTATGCGGATACTTAGAACATAGAATGTGAGGATTGAGCATAATATAGGGGATTGATACATGACAAAAATATGCAGTGTATGTATACAATATACCATTATATAGTTAGGATAATTTATTACATATTATTATTGAAATTTGGATAAATGTGTATCTGTATATTAATATACAAATTAAGATAAAATTACAGCAATGTAAACATTAAAAATGTACATTCAAAAACACCAGCTTTGCCTGATTGTGACTGCATTTAACTGTCCTTTTAAGCATGAAGAAAATTTATTACAATCAGTTATTTAACATTATAACAAGAAAAAAAAATTCTTATACAGAACATACAAAACAACTGATTTTCAATAGTCAATTAAAAGTAAAATATCTTCTAATAATTTCATTTATCAGTCTTTAGTGTCTAATTCAAAGAAAAAATCGAACATTAAGTAATACCATGAAATAGATATATGTATGTAATTTCAAATATTTTAGCTAATAATACTATTTTTATAGGTATTTGCTTTATAGTTGTTTTTGAAGAAGGAAAACAATACCTTCTATACATATTAAACTAATAGAAATCATACCAAAACAAAAAATACTTAAAATTTGGAAGCAGTTGAGAAACTACAAGTTTTCAAAAACAGGAAATCAGGATTATATAACATTTTAATGTGATCTACTCTTGGAAATCATAGTTAAACAAACCGTATATCTGTACAGGAAATACTCCAGCATAAAGTTGTAATACATTGTGGTGAAGGCTTACATCTGCAGATTATTCTCCTGCAATGCCCCACTGTTACTGTGGCTTACTGCATTGCATCAAGACTGCCTTTCTGTTTGGAAGACCCTCTCAGTACAAACAAGACTCTAAGTTCAGATTTTATTTTCCCTTGGTATTAGAATATGGGAATTTAAGAGTCCTGGGAAATACTGTTTTAGCCTTTAAAAGTAAATGTATCACATTCTTTAATGAGGATCTATGTTTGAGTATGTTTTTCAAAATCTTAACATATGACCCAGTTATCTTACAAATTTCTCGAGCTACAAATTTTCAGGAAAATCCAGGTGTGTAATATGATGTCTTTCAAGATACTATTTCACAAAAAGACAAATAATATATCAATATTAAGAACTTCTTAGTCAAAAAACACTTACAGCAGGGGCAAATGGTCTAACTTATGGTTTCTTCTAAAGAGAATACAAACTCGAATTCAAAAGTGTGCTTTACTCTCAGCCCTTCCCAGTCAGTATTTTACTCATCTGTATGGAATAGTCAGATGTAGACTGTACACTGTAAAGAATGCTAACTAGGAATCAGGGAAGCTTAAATCTAATGTCCAATTAGTTGCACACTAATTTTTAACTTGAGTGGATTCAAAGACTCAATGTGTGCCTCACTCTTCTTACCATAAAAACAAATCAGATGATGGAATAAGAAAACTCAAGCTCTTTAAAACTTTAAAGTGATAAAGATAGATAGATATATATATATATATTATACATATAATACATACACACTCACAAACACATATATATATATTATACACACACACACACACACACACACACACACACACACACACAGATATGTTAGCTATGGAAAACACAGATCGACTCTCTCTACAAAGTGGCAGGCATGTTTACCTCCTTTTCAAAAGATTTAGGTTCCCCAAATTTGGGGTTCTTTTCTTAGAGTGTATCTCACTGTGTGTTTAAGTGTCACCTGGCTCTGTTCCTGTTACTCGAAGGGAACCGAGGCTTGGGGAATTGGCACATGTGCAGACACTCTGTTGTCGGTAATACTCTGTCTTTCTTCTCTGATCCAGCATTCCCCTATTTTCTACCAGTGTCCATGACTCTGTAGCAGGCTAAGCTGTTCACTTGCAAATTGGGTAAACACTTCACAATTTTTGACACCTACACTTTATTTAGCATATATTTTACTATGTATCACATATATACAACACATACATCAGTGTATATGTAAAAGTGAGATTAATTAGCCCAGCAACTATACTTTATTTTTTCACCAAATATTTATTGTTTCTAGGGTAAGGGCAAGGTCAGGATACAGCAGTCAACAAGGGAGAAACACGTGGTTCGTGACTTAATGTAACTGACAAATAACGAACACAGAGTTAAGTACCTGACGTTGCCAGACACGACTTAAATTGTGTTAAAACAATTGTTTAACACAACTATTCCGCATATTTCTAGTAAATTTGAATCCATCTTTAGAGTCCAAATTAATGTGGTTTAACTACTTACAAGTGGGGGGATTTATTTTCTCAATGTCTAGTAAATATAAATAAGAGGTGAAAAATCTCTCCTTGGAAAATGGTAAGTAACTGATTAAAGAAACTGAAGATGATGGAAACAGTTGGAGAGTTATACCATATTCATGGACTGTAAGAATTAATATTTTTAAATGACCATCATATGCAAGAATACCTACAGATTTAGTGTAATATCTATCAAATTACCAAGAGCAATATTCAGAACAAATAATTCTAAAATTTATATGGAAACAAAAGACCCTCAATAGCCAAAACAGTCTTGAGAAAGAAGAAAAAATATGACGGTATCATGCACTCTGATTTCAAACTAAATCACAAAGCTATAGTTAACAAAACAGTATGGCACTGGCACAAACACCAAAGCAGAGATCAATAGAACAGTACCCAAAGCCCAGAAATAGGTACAGACTTTCGTGGGCAATAAATCTACAACAAAGTAGGCAAGAATATACAATGAGGAAAGAATAGCCTCTTCAATCAATGGTGCTGGGAACTTTGAGAAAACTGGACAGCTACATGCAAAAGTACCAAATTGGATTTTCTCTCTCCGTTAAGAATAATAAATTAAAAATGGATCAAAAACTGAAATGTAAGACCTGAAACCATACAACTTCTAGAAGTAAACATAGGCGGTGAGCTCTTTTAGTTGGTTCTTAGTAATATTTTTGAGATATGTTTACTTAGGCAAGGGAAACAAATTAAAAATTAAAAAATGGGACTGCATCAATGTTTCTGCACTGCAAAGGAAATGATCAGCCAAAAATTCCAGTTTCAGTTTCTTTAAAGTGGATTCTTAGAAAGAACTCTGAATGCAGACAGTATTTTGATTCTTACCATTTACCAAGTTACATAATTTGGCAAATTACTTCTCGTTGGCAGCCCATTCCTTTCAGCACTTTGAATATGTTATCTCTCTGCCTTGGGTCTCCACCACTGCTGATGAGAAACCACCTGTTCATCTTATTGAGCATCCCTTATGTATGATGAGTCGCTACTCTGTAGTTTCAGTCAAGGCTGTTTCTTGACTATTTCATGCAGAAATTTGAGTTTGGCATATGTGGAGTTCACTGAACTTCTTGGATGTGTAGACTAATACTTTTTAGTAAATTTGAGAATTGTTCAGCCATTAGTTTTGCAAATTATTCTCCTTTCTTGAAAGGCCTGGAATCAGCAAGCACCCACAGTCTTGCAGAGGTGCTCTATGTGGCCGTTGAGGCATACCCTCATCTCTGCCTTAGCCTTCCTCTCCTACCTTTGCAGAGTCTTAAGGTCAACCAGTGGTGAGAGCATAAGCCCTTCTTACATCATTCTAAGCACACGCAGAGCCTGGAGTGAATGCTCAGACCTAAGAATTTGCGTATCCCACAAGCTCCCCAGGAAGCTGCTGGAGCTTTTCACACTGTCTGTGGATACCTCATTACCCTGCTTTTCCTTCGAAGCTTCTTGTTTTGCTTAAAAATTTATTTGTTATCCAATGCTTCAGGCACCATTTAAAGAAAACAATTACTGACATACACCAGTGGATAGTTAAAGGGATTTTTACACTTGAATATTCCTAGTTGATAACTTTTGAAAGAGTAACTGTTATGAAACCTTCATTTTGTTAAAAGAAATATATTTTACCTCGTTTACGAAGTAAAAATGTGTACAACATTTATCACAATGTCAAGGTGATGATAAGATCAAATATATTTCACCTTGGGAATCCAATTGTAAAGCAAGATATAGGTAAAAAGTTTTTAATTGATGACTGGAAGAGAGTAGGTATGCGGATACTTAGAACATAGAATGTGAGGATTGAGCATAAAATAGTGGATTGATACATGATAAAAATGTGCAGTGTATGTATACAATATACCATTATATAGTTAGGATAATTTATTACATATTATTATTGAAATTTGGATAAATGTGTATCTGTATATTAATATACAAATTAAGATAAAATTACAGCAATGTAAACATTAAAAATGTACATTCATATACACCAGCTTTGCCTGATTGTGACTGCATTTAACTGTCCTTTTAAGCATGAATAAAATTTATTACAATCAGTTATTTAACATTATAACAGGAAAAAACAAATTCTTTATACAGAACACACAGAACAACTGATTTTCAATAGTCAATTAAAAGCAAAATATCTTCTAATAATGGCATTTATCAGTATATTGTGTCTAATTCAAAGAAAAAATTGAACATTAAGTAATAACGTGAAATAGAGATATGTATGTAATTTCAAATATTTTAGCTAATAATACTATTTTTATAGGTATTTGCTTTTTAGTTGTTTTTGAAGAAGGAAAAGAATAGCTTCTATACATATTCAACTAATAGAAATCATACCAAAACAAAAAAATACTTAAAATTTTGGAACCAGTTGAGAAACTACAAGTTTTCAAAAACAGGAAATCAGGATTATATAACATTTTAATGTGATCTACTGTTGGAAAACATAGTTAAACAAACCGTATATCTGTACAGGAAATACTCCAGCATAAAGTTGTAATACATTGTGGTGAAGGCTTACATCTGCAGATTTTTCTCCCGCAGTGCCCCACTGTTACTGTGGCTTACTGCATTGCATCAAGTCTGCCTTTCTGTTTGGAAGACCCTCTCAGTACAAACAAGACCCTAAGTTCAGATTTTATTTTCCCTTGGTATTAGAATATGGGAATTTAAGAGACCTGGGAAATACTGTTTTAGCCTTTAAAAGTAAATGTATCACATTCTTTAATTAGGATCTATGTTTGAGTATGTTTTTCAAAATCTTAACATATGACCCAGTTATCTTACAAATTTCTCGAGCTACAAATTTTCAGGAAAATCCAGGTGTGTAATATGATATCTTTCAAGATACTATTTCACAAAAAGACAAATAATATATCAATATTAAGAACTTGTTAGTCAAAAAACACTTACAGCAGGGGCAAATGGTCTAATTTATGGTTTATTTTAAAGAGAATACAAACTCGAATTCAAAAGTGTGCTCTAGTCTCAGCCCTTCCTAGTCAGTATTTTACTCATCTGTATGGAATAGTCAGATGTAGACTGTACACTGTAAAGAACGCTAACTAGGAATCAGGGAAGCTTAAATCTAATGTCCAATTAGTTGCACACTAATTTTTAACTTGTGTGGATTCAAAGACTCAATGTGTGCCTCACACTTCTTACCAAAAAAACAAATCAGATGATGGAATAAGAAAACTCAAGCTCTTTAAAACTTTAAAGTGATAAAGATAGATAGATATATATATATTATACATATAATACATACACACTCACAAACACATATATATATATTATACACACACACACACAAACACACACACACACACACACACATATATATTAGCTATGGAAAACACAGATCGACTCTCTGTACAAACAAAGTGGCAGGCATGTTTACCTCCTTTTCAAAAGATTCAGGTTCCCCAAATTTGGGGTTCTTTCTTAGAGTGTATCTCACTGTGTGTTTAAGTGTCACCTGGCTCTGTTCCTGTTACTCGAAGGGAACCGAGGCTTGGGGAAATGGCACATGTGCAGACACTCTGTTGTCGGTAATATTCTGTCTTTCTTCTCTGATCCAGCATTCCCCTATTTTCTACCAGTGTCCATGACACTGTAGCAGGCTAAGCTGTTCACTTGCAAATTGGGTAAACACTTCACAATTTTTGACACCTACACTTTATTTAGCATATATTTTACTATGTATCACATATATACAACACATACATCCGTGTATATGTAAAAGTTAGATTAATTAGGCCAGCAAATATACTTTATTTGTTCACCAAATATTTATTGTTTCTAGGGTAAGGGCAAGGTCAAGATACAGCAGTCAACAAGGGAGAAACACGTGGTTCGTGACTTAATGGAACTGGCAAATAACGAACACAGAGTTAAGTACCTGACGTTGACAGACACGACTTAAATTGTGTTAAAACAATTGATTAACACAACTATTCCTCATATTTCTAATAAATTTGAATCCATCTTTAGAGTCCAAATTAATGTGGTTTAACTATTTACAAGTGGGAGGATATATTTTCTCAATATCTAGTATATATAAATAAGAGGTGAAAAATCTCTCCTTGGAAAACTGTAAGTAACTGATTAAAGAAACTGAAGATGATGGAAATAGATGAAGAGTTATACAATATTCATGGACTGTAAGAATTAATATTTTTAAATGACCATCATATGCAAGAATACCTGCAGATTTAGTGTATTATCTATCAAATTACGAAGAGCAATATTCAGAACAAATAATTCTAAAATTTATATGGAAACAAAAGACCCTCAATAGCCAAAACAGTCTTGAGAAAGAAGAAAAAATATGACGGTATCATGCACCCTGATTTGAAACTAAATCACAAAGCTATAGTTAACAAAACAGTATGGCACTGGCACAAACACCAATGCAGAGATCAATAGAACAGTTCCCAAAGCGCAGAAATAGGTACAGACTTTCGTGGGCAATAAATCTACAACAATGTAGGCAAGAATATACAATTAGGAAAGAATAGCCTCTTCAATCAATGGTGCTGGGAACTTTGAGAAAACTGGACAGCTACATGCAAAAGAACCAAATTGGATTTTCTCACTCCGTTAAGAAAAATAAATTAAAAATGGATCAAAAACTGAAATGTAAGACCTGAAACCATACAACTTCTAGAAGTAAACATAGGCGGTGAGCTCTTTTAGTTTGTTCTTAGTAATATTTTTGAGATATGTTTACTTAGGCAAGGGAAACAAAGTAAAAATTAAAAAATGGGACTGCATCAATGTTTCTGCACTGCTAAGGAAATGATCAGCCAAAAATTCCAGTTTCAGTTTCTTTAAAGTGGATTCTTAGAAAGAACTCTGAATGCAGACAGTATTTTGATTCTTACCATTTACCAAGTTACATAATTTGGCAAATTACTTCTCGTTGGCAGCCCATTCCTTTCAGCACTTTGAATATGTTATCTCTCTGCCTTGGGTCTCCACCACTGCTGATGAGAAACCACCTGTTCATCTTATTGAGCATCCCTTATGTATGATGAGTCGCTACTCTCTAGTTTCAGTCATGACTGTTTCTTGACTATTTCATGCAGAAATTTGAGTTTGGCATATGTGGAGTTCACTGAACTTCTTGGATGTGTAGACTAATAATTTTTAGTAAATTTGAGAATTGTTCAGCCATTAGTTTTGCAAATTATTCTCCTTTCTTGAAAGGCCTGGAATCAGTAAGCACCCACAGTCTTGCAGAGGTGCTCTATGTGGCCGTTGAGGCATACCCTCATCTCTGCCTTAGCCTTCCTCTCCTACCTGTGCAGAGTCTTAAGGTCAACCAGTGGTGAGAGCATAAGCCCTTCTTACATCATTCTAAGCACACGCAGAGCCTGGAGTGAATGCTCAGACCTAAGAATTTGCGTATACCACAAGCTCCCCAGGAAGCTGCTGGAGCTTTTCACACTGTCTGTGGTTACCTCATTACCCTGCTTTTCCTTCGAAGCTTCTTGTTTTGCTTAAAAGTTTATTTGTTATCCAATGCTTCAGTCACCATTTAAAGAAAACAATTTCTGACATACACCAGTGGATAGGTAAAGGGATTTTTACACTTGAATATTCCTAGTTGATAACTTTTGAAAGAGTAACTGTTATGAAACCTTCATTTTGTTAAAAGAAACTATTTTACATCATTTACCAAGTAAAAATGTGTACAACATTTATCACAATGTCAAGGTGATGATAAGATCAAATATATTCCACCTTGCGGAATCCAAGTTTAAAGCAAGATATAGGTAAAAAGTTTTTAATTGATGACTTTAAAAGAGTAGGTATGCGAATAATTAGAACATAGAATGTGAGGATTGAGCATAAAATAGTGGATTGATACTTGACAAAAATGTGCAGTGTATGTATACAATATATCATTATATAGTTAGGATAATTTATTACATATTATTATTGAAATTTGGATAAATGTGTATCTGTATATTAATATACAAATTAAGATAAAATTACAGCAATGTAAACATTAAAAATGTACATTCAAAAACAACAGCTTTGCCTGATTGTGACTGCATTTAACTGTCCTTTTAAGCATGAAGAAAATTTCTTACAATCAGTTATTTAACATTATAACAGGAAAAAAAAATTCTTTAAACAGAACATACAGAACAACTGATTTTCAATAGTCAATTAAAAGTAAAATATCTTCTAATAATGGAATTTATCAGTATTTTGTGTCTAATTCAAAGAAAAAATCGAACATTAAGTAATAACATGAACTAGAGTTATGTATGTAATTTCAAATTGTTTAGCTAATAATACTATTTTTATAGGTATTTGCTTTTTAGTTGTTTTTGAAGAAGGAAAATTATAGCTTCTATACATATTCAACTAATAGAAATCAAACCAAAACAAAAATTACTTAAAATTTTGGAACCAGTTGAGAAACTACAATTTTTCAAAAACAGGAAATCAGGATTATATAACATTTTAATGTGATCTACTCTTGGAAAACATACTTAAACAAACCGTATATCTGTACAGGAAATACTCCAGCATAAAGTTGTAATACATTGTGGTGAAGGCTTACATCTGCAGATTTTTCTCCTGCAATGCCCCACTGTTACTGTGGCTTACTGCATTGCATCAAGACTGCCTTTCTGTTTGGAAGACCCTCTCAGTACAAACAAGACTCTAAGTTCAGATTTTATTTTCCCTTGCTATTAGAATATGGGAATTTAAGAGTGCTGGGAAATACTGTTTTAGCCTTTAAAAGTAAATGTATCACATTCTTTAATTAGGATCTATGTTTGAGTTTTTTTTTCAAAATCTTAATATATGACCCAGTTATCTTACAAATTTCTCGAGCTACAAATTTTCAGGAAAATCCAGGAGTGTAATATGATGTCTTTCAAGATACTATTTCACAAAAAGACAAATAATATATCAATATTAAGAACTTCTTAGTCAAGAAACACTTACAGCATTGGCAAATGGTCTAATTTATGGTTTCTTTTAAAGAGAATACAAACTCGAATTCAAAAGTGTGCTCTAGTCTCAGCCCTTCCTAGTCAGTATTTTACTCATCTGTATGGAATAGTCAGATGTAGACTGTACACTGTAAAGAACGCTAACTAGGAATCAGGGAAGCTTAAATCTAATGTCCAATTAGTTGCACACTAATTTTTAACTTGTGTGGATTCAAAGACTCAATGTGTGCCTCACACTTCTTACCATAAAAACAAATCAGATGATGGAATAAGAAAACTCAAGCTCTTTAAAACTTTAAAGTGATAAAGATAGATAGATAGATATATATATTATACATATAATACATACACACTCACAAACACATATATATATATATTATATACACACACACACACACACACACACACACACAGATATATTAGCTATGGAAAACACAGATCGACTCTCTCTACAAACAAAGTGGCAGGCATGTTTACCTCCTTTTCAAAAGATTCAGGTTCCCCAAATTTGGGGTTCTTTTCTTAGAGTGTATCTCACTGTGTGTTTAAGTGTCACCTGGCTCTGTTCCTGTTACTCGAAGGGAACCGAGGCTTGGGGAAATGGCAAATGTGCAGACACTCTGTTGTCGGTAATACTCTGTCTTTCTTCTCTGATCCAGCATTCCCCTATTTTCTACCAGTGTCCATGACACTGTAGCAGGCTGAGCTGTTCACTTGCAAATTGGGTAAACACTTCACAATTTTTGACACCTACACTTTATTTAGCATATATTTTACTATGTATCACATATATACAACACATACATCAGTGTATTTGTAAAAGTGAGATTAATTAGCCCAGCAACTATACTTTAATTTTTCACGAAATATTTATTGTTTCTAGGGTAAGGGCAAGGTCAGGATACAGCAGTCAACAAGGGAGAAACACGTGGTTCGTGACTTAATGGAACTGACAAATAACGAACACAGAGTTAAGTACCTGACGTTGCCAGACACGACTTAAATTGTGTTAAAACAATTGTTTAACACAACTATTCCGCATATTTCTAGTAAATTTGAATCCATCTTTAGAGTCCAAATTAATGTGGATTAACAAATTACAAGTGGGAGGATTTATTTTCTCAATGTCTAGTAAATACAAATAAGAGGTGAAAAATCTCTCCTTGGAAAACGGTAAGTAACTGATTAAAGAAACTGAAGATGATGGAAACAGATGAAGAGTTATACCATATTCATGGACTGTAAGAATTAATATTTTTAAATGACCATCATATGCAATAATACCTGCAGATTTAGTGTAATATCTATCAAATTACCAAGAGCAATATTCAGAACAAATAATTCTAAAATTTATATGGAAACAAAAGACCCTCAATAGCCAAAACAGTCTTGAGAAAGAAGAAAAAATATGACGGTATCATGCACTCTGATTTCAAACTAAATCACAAAGCTATAGTTAACAAAACAGTACGGCACTGGCACAAACACCAATGCAGAGATCAATAGAACAGGACCCAAAGCCCAGAAATAGGTACAGACTTTCGTGGGCAATAAATCTACAACAAAGTAGGCAAGAATATACAATGAGGAAAGAATAGCCTCTTCAATCAATGGTGCTGGGAACTTTGAGAAAACTGGACAGCTACATGCAAAAGAACCAAATTGGATTTTCTCACTCCGTTAAGAAAAATAAATTAAAAATGGATCAAAAACTGAAATGTAAGACCTGAAACCATACAACTTCTAGAAGTAAACATAGGCGGTGAGCTCTTTTAGTTGGTTCTTAGTAATATTTTTGAGATATGTTTACTTAGGCAAGGGAAACAAATTAAAAATTAAAAAATGGGACTGCATCAATGTTTCTGCACTGCAAAGGAAATGATCAGCCAAAAATTCCAGTTTCAGTTTCTTTAAAGTGGATTCTTAGAAAGAACTCTGAATGCAGACAGTATTTTGATTCTTACCATTTACCAAGTTACATAATTTGGCAAATTACTTCTCGTTGGCAGCCCATTCCTTTCAGCACTTTGAATATGTTATCACTCTGCCTTGAGTCTCCACCTCTGCTGATGAGAAACCACCTGTTCATCTTATTGAGCATCCCTTATGTATGATGAGTCGCTACTCTCTAGTTTCAGTCAAGACTGTTTCTTGACTATTTCATGCAGAAATTTGAGTTTGGCATATGTGGAGTTCACTGAACTTCTTGGATGTGTAGACTAATACTTTTTAGTAAATTTGAGAATTGTTCAGCCATTAGTTTTGCAAATTATTCTCCTTTCTTGAAAGGCCTGGAATCAGTAAGCACCCACAGTCTTGCAGAGGTGCTCTATGTGGCCGTTGAGGCATACCCTCATCTCTGCCTTAGCCTTCCTCTCCTACCTGTGCCGAGTCTTAAGGTCACCCAGTGGTGAGAGCATAAGCCCTTCTTACATCATTCTAAGCACACGCAGAGCCTGGAGTGAATGCTCAGACCTAAGAATTTGCGTATCCCACAAGCTCCCCAGGAAGCTGCTGGAGCTTTTCACACTGTCTGTGGTTACCTCATTACCCTGCTTTTCCTTCGAAGCTTCTTGTTTTGCTTAAAAGTTTATTTGTTATCCAATGCTTCAGTCACCATTTAAAGAAAACAATTTCTGACTTACACCAGTGGATAGGTAAAGGGATTTTTACAATTGAATATTCCTAGTTGATAACTTTTGAAAGAGTAACTGTTATGAAACCTTCATTTTGTTAAAAGAAATTATTTTACATCGTTTACCAAGTAAAAATGTGTACAACATTTATCACAATGTCAAGGTGATGATAAGATCAAATATATTCCACCTTGGGGAATCCAATAGTAAAGCAAGATATAGGTAAAAAGTTTTTAATTGATGACTGGAAGAGAGTAGGTATGCGAATACTTAGAACATAGTATGTGAGGATTGAGCATAAAATAGTGGATTGATACATGACAAAAATGTGCAGTGTATGTATACAATATATCATTATATATTTAGGATAATTTATTACATATTATTATTGAAATTTGGATAAATGTGTATCTGTATATTAATATACAAATTAAGATAAAATTACAGCAATGTAATCATTAAAAATGTACATTCAAATACACCAGCTTTGCCTGATTGTGACTGCATTTAACTGTCCTTTTAAGCATGAAGAAAATTTATTACAATCAGTTATTTATAATTATAACAGGAAAAAACAAATTCTTTATACAGAACATACAGAACAACTGATTTTCAATAGGCAATTAAAAGTAAAATATCTTCTAATAATGGCATTTATCAGTATTTTGTGTCTAATTCAAAGAAAAAATCGAACATTAAGTAATAACATGAAATAGAGATATGTAAGTAATTTCAAATATTTTAGCTAATAATATTATTTTTATAGGTATTTGCTTTATAGTTGTTTTTGAAGAAGGAAAAGAATAGCTTCTATACATATTCAACTAATAGAAATCATACCAAAACAAAAAAATACTTAAAATTTTGGAACCAGTTGAGAAACTACAAGTTTTCAAAAACAGGAAATCAGGATTATATAACATTTTAATGTGATCTACTCTTGGAAAACATAGTTAAACAAACCGTATATCTGTACAGGAAATACTCCAGCATGAAGTTGTAATACATTGTGGTGAAGGCTTACATCTGCAGATTTTTCTCCTGCAATGCCCCACTGTTACTGTGGCTTAATGCATTGCATCAAGACTGCCTTTCTGTTTGGAAGACCCTCTCAGAACAAACAAGACTCTAAGTTCAGATTTTATTTTCCCTTGGTATTAGAATATGGGAATTTAAGAGTCCTGGGAAATACTGTTTTAGCTTTTAAAAGTAAATGTATCACATTCTTTAATTAGGATCTATGTTTGAGTATGTTTTTCAAAATCTTAACATATGACCCAATTATCTTACAAATTTCTCGAGCTACAAATTTTCAGGAAAATCCTGGTGTGTAATATGATGTCTTTCAAGATACTATTTCACAAAAAGACAAATAATATATCAATATTAAGAACTTCTTAGTCAAAAAACACTTACAGCAGGGGCAAATGGCCTAATTTATGGTTTCTTTTAAAGAGAATACAAACTCGAATTCAAAAGTGTGCTCTAGTCTCAGCCCTTCCTAGTCAGTATTATACTCATCTGTATGGAATAGTCAGATATAGACTGTACACTGTAAAGAACGCTAACTAGGAAACAGGGAAGCTTAAATCTAATGTCCAATTAGTTGCACACTAATTTTTAACTTGTGTGGATTCAAAGACTCAATGTGTGCCTCACATTTCTTACCATAAAAACAAATCAGATGATGGAATAAGAAAACTCAAGCTCTTTAAAACTTTAAAGTGATAAAGATATATATATATATGTATATATATATATATATATATATATATATATATATTATACATATAATACATACACACTCACAAACACATATATATATATATATTATACAAACACACACACACACACAGAGATATATTAGCTATGGAAAACACAGATCGACTCTCTCTACAAACAAAGTGGCAGGCATGTTTACCTCCTTTTCAAAAGATTCAGGTTCCCCAAATTTGGGGTTCTTTTCTTAGAGTGTATCTCACTGTGTGTTTAAGTGTCACCTGGCTCTGTTCCTGTTACTCGAAGGGAACCGAGGCTTGAGGAAGTGGCACATGTGCAGACACTCTGTTGTCGGTAATACTCTGTCTTTCTTCTCTGATCCAGCATTCCCCTATTTTCTACCAGTGTCCATGACACTGTAGCAGGCTGAGCTGTTCACTTGCAAATTGGGTAAACACTTCACAATTTTTGACACCTACACTTTATTTAGCATATATTTTACTATGTATCACATATATACAACACATACATCAGTGTATTTGTAAAAGTGAGATTAATTAGCCCAGCAACTATACTTTAATTTTGCACGAAATATTTATTGTTTCTAGGGTAAGGGCAAGGTCAGGATACAGCAGTCAACAAGGGAGAAACACGTGGTTCGTGACTTAATGGAACTGACAAATAACGAACACAGAGTTAAGTACCTGACGTTGCCAGACACGACTTAAATTGTGTTAAAACAATTGTTTAACACAACTATTCCGCATATTTCTAGTAAATTTGAATCCATCTTTAGAGTCCAAATTAATGTGGATTAACAAATTACAAGTGGGAGGATTTATTTTCTCAATGTCTAGTAAATACAAATAAGAGGTGAAAAATCTCTCCTTGGAAAACGGTAAGTAACTGATTAAAGAAACTGAAGATGATGGAAACAGATGAAGAGTTATACCATATTCATGGACTGTAAGAATTAATATTTTTAAATGACCATCATATGCAATAATACCTGCAGATTTAGTGTAATATCTATCAAATTACCAAGAGCAATATTCAGAACAAATAATTCTAAAATTTATATGGAAACAAAAGACCCTCAATAGCCAAAACAGTCTTGAGAAAGAAGAAAAAATATGACGGTATCATGCACTCTGATTTCAAACTAAATCACAAAGCTATAGTTAACAAAACAGTACGGCACTGGCACAAACACCAATGCAGAGATCAATAGAACAGGACCCAAAGCCCAGAAATAGGTACAGACTTTCGTGGGCAATAAATCTACAACAAAGTAGGCAAGAATATACAATGAGGAAAGAATAGCCTCTTCAATCAATGGTGCTGGGAACTTTGAGAAAACTGGACAGCTACATGCAAAAGAACCAAATTGGATTTTCTCACTCCGTTAAGAAAAATAAATTAAAAATGGATCAAAAACTGAAATGTAAGACCTGAAACCATACAACTTCTAGAAGTAAACATAGGCGGTGAGCTCTTTTAGTTGGTTCTTAGTAATATTTTTGAGATATGTTTACTTAGGCAAGGGAAACAAATTAAAAATTAAAAAATGGGACTGCATCAATGTTTCTGCACTGCAAAGGAAATGATCAGCCAAAAATTCCAGTTTCAGTTTCTTTAAAGTGGATTCTTAGAAAGAACTCTGAATGCAGACAGTATTTTGATTCTTACCATTTACCAAGTTACATAATTTGGCAAATTACTTCTCGTTGGCAGCCCATTCCTTTCAGCACTTTGAATATGTTATCACTCTGCCTTGAGTCTCCACCTCTGCTGATGAGAAACCACCTGTTCATCTTATTGAGCATCCCTTATGTATGATGAGTCGCTACTCTCTAGTTTCAGTCAAGACTGTTTCTTGACTATTTCATGCAGAAATTTGAGTTTGGCATATGTGGAGTTCACTGAACTTCTTGGATGTGTAGACTAATACTTTTTAGTAAATTTGAGAATTGTTCAGCCTTTAGTTTTGCAAATTATTCTCCTTTCTTGAAAGGCCTGGAATCAGTAAGCACCCACAGTCTTGCAGAGGTGCTCTATGTGGCCGTTGAGGCATACCCTCATCTCTGCCTTAGCCTTCCTCTCCTACCTGTGCCGAGTCTTAAGGTCACCCAGTGGTGAGAGCATAAGCCCTTCTTACATCATTCTAAGCACACGCAGAGCCTGGAGTGAATGCTCAGACCTAAGAATTTGCGTATCCCACAAGCTCCCCAGGAAGCTGCTGGAGCTTTTCACACTGTCTGTGGTTACCTCATTACCCTGCTTTTCCTTCGAAGCTTCTTGTTTTGCTTAAAAGTTTATTTGTTATCCAATGCTTCAGTCACCATTTAAAGAAAACAATTTCTGACTTACACCAGTGGATAGGTAAAGGGATTTTTACAATTGAATATTCCTAGTTGATAACTTTTGAAAGAGTAACTGTTATGAAACCTTCATTTTGTTAAAAGAAATTATTTTACATCGTTTACCAAGTAAAAATGTGTACAACATTTATCACAATGTCAAGGTGATGATAAGATCAAATATATTCCACCTTGGGGAATCCAATAGTAAAGCAAGATATAGGTAAAAAGTTTTTAATTGATGACTGGAAGAGAGTAGGTATGCGAATACTTAGAACATAGAATGTGAGGATTGAGCATAAAATAGTGGATTGATACATGACAAAAATGTGCAGTGTATGTATACAATATATCATTATATATTTAGGATAATTTATTACATATTATTATTGAAATTTGGATAAATGTGTATCTGTATATTAATATACAAATTAAGATAAAATTACAGCAATGTAATCATTAAAAATGTACATTCAAATACACCAGCTTTGCCTGATTGTGACTGCATTTAACTGTCCTTTTAAGCATGAAGAAAATTTATTACAATCAGTTATTTAACATTATAACAGGAAAAAACAAATTCTTTATACAGAACATACAGAACAACTGATTTTCAATAGGCAATTAAAAGTAAAATATCTTCTAATAATGGCATTTATCAGTATTTTGTGTCTAATTCAAAGAAAAAATCGAACATTAAATAATAACATGAAATAGAGATATGTATGTAATTTCAACTATTTTAGCTAATAATATTATTTTTATAGGTATTTGCTTTATAGTTGTTTTTGAAGAAGGAAAAGAATAGCTTCTATACATATTCAACTAATAGAAATCATACCAAAACAAAAAAATACTTAAAATTTTGGAACCAGTTGAGAAACTACAAGTTTTCAAAAACAGGAAATCAGGATTATATAACATTTTAATGTGATCTACTCTTGGAAAACATAGTTAAACAAACCGTATATCTGTACAGGAAATACTCCAGCATGAAGTTGTAATACATTGTGGTGAAGGCTTACATCTGCAGATTTTTCTCCTGCAATGCCCCACTGTTACTGTGGCTTACTGCATTGCATCAAGACTGCCTTTCTGTTTGGAAGACCCTCTCAGAACAAACAAGACTCTAAGTTCAGATTTTATTTTCCCTTTTTATTAGAATATGGGAATTTAAGAGTCCTGGGAAATACTGTTTTAGCTTTTAAAAGTAAATGTATCACATTCTTTAATTAGGATCTATGTTTGAGTATGTTTTTCAAAATCTTAACATATGACCCAATTATCTTACAAATTTCTCGAGCTACAAATTTTCAGGAAAATCCTGGTGTGTAATATGATGTCTTTCAAGATACTATTTCACAAAAAGACAAATAATATATCAATATTAAGAACTTCTTAGTCAAAAAACACTTACAGCAGGGGCAAATGGCCTAATTTATGGTTTCTTTTAAAGAGAATACAAACTCGAATTCAAAAGTGTGCTCTAGTCTCAGCCCTTCCTAGTCAGTATTATACTCATCTGTATGGAATAGTCAGATGTAGACTGTACACTGTAAAGAACGCTAACTAGGAAACAGGGAAGCTTAAATCTAATGTCCAATTAGTTGCACACTAATTTTTAACTTGAGTGGATTCAAAGACTCAATGTGTGCCTCACATTTCTTACCATAAAAACAAATCAGATGATGGAATAAGAAAACTCAAGCTCTTTAAAACTTTAAAGTGATAAATATATATATATATATGTATATATATATATATATATATATATATTATACATATAATACATACACACTCACAAACACATATATATATATATATTATACAAACACACACACACACACACACACACACACAGATATATTAGCTATGGAAAACACAGATCGACTCTCTCTACAAACAAAGTGGCAGGCATGATTACCTCCTTTTCAAAAGATTCAGGTTCCCCAAATTTGGGGTTCTTTTCTTAGAGTGTATCTCACTGTGTGTTTAAGTGTCACCTGGCTCTGTTCCTGTTACTCGAAGGGAACCGAGGCTTGAGGAAGTGGCACATGTGCAGACACTCTGTTGTCGGTAATACTCTGTCTTTCTTCTCTGATCCAGCATTCCCCTATTTTCTACCAGTGTCCATGACACTGTAGCAGGCTAAGCTGTTCACTTGCAAATTGGGTAAACACTTCACAATTTTTGACAGCTAAACTTTATTTAGCATATATTTTACTATGTATCACATATATACAACACATACATCAGTGTATATGTAAAAGTGAGATTAATTAGCCCAGCAACTATACTTTATTTGTTCACCAAATATTTATTGTTTCTAGGGTAAGGGCAAGGTCAGGATACAGCAGTCAACAAGGGAGAAACACGTGGTTCGTGGCTTAATGGAATTGACAAATAACGAACGTAGAGTTAAGTACCTGACGTTGCCAGACACGACTTTAATTGTGTTAAAACAATTGTTTAACACAACTATTCCGCATATTTCTAGTAAATTGGAATCCATCTTTAGAGTCCAAATTAATGTGGTTTAACTACTTACAAGTGGGAGGATTTATTTTCTCAATGTCTAGTAAATATAAATAAGAGGTGAAAAATCTCTCCTTGGAAAACGGTAAGTAACTGATTAAAGAAACTGAAGATGATGGAAACAGATGAAGAGTTATACCATATTCAAGGACTGTAAGAATTAATATTTTTAAATGACCATCATATGCAAGAATACCTGCAGATTTAGTGTAATATCTGTCAAATTACCAAGAGCATTATTCAGAACAAATAATTCTAAAATATATATGGAAACAAAACACCCTCAACAGCCAAAACAGTCTTGAGAAAGAAGAAAAAATATGACGGTGTCATGCACTCTGATTTCAAACTAAATCACAAATCTATAGTTAACAAAACAGTACGGACTGGCACAAACACAAATGCAGACATCAATAGAACAGTACCCAAAGCCCAGAAATAGGTACAGACTATCGTGGGCAATAAATCTACAACAAAGTAGGCAAGAATATACAATGAGGAAAGAATAGCCTCTTCAATCAATGGTGCTGGGAACTTTGAGAAAACTGGACAGCTACATGCAAAAGAACCAAATTGGATTTTCTCACTCCGTTAAGAAAAATAAATTAAAAATGGATCAAAAACTGAAATGTAAGACCTGAAACCATACAACTTCTAGAATTAAACATAGGCGGTGAGCTCTTTTAGTTGGTTCTTAGTAATATTTTTGAGATATGTTTACTTAGGCAAGGGAAACAAATTAAAAATTAAAAAATGGGACTGCATCAATGTTTCTGCACTGCAAAGGAAATGATCAGCCAAAAATTCCAGTTTCAGTTTCTTTAAAGTGGATTCTTAGAAAGAACTCTGAATGCAGACAGTATTTTGATTCTTACCATTTACCAAGTTACATAATTTGGCAAATTACTTCTCGTTGGCAGCCCATTCCTTTCAGCACTTTGAATATGTTATCACTCTGCCTTGAGTCTCCACCTCTGCTGATGAGAAACCACCTGTTCATCTTATTGAGCATCCCTTATGTATGATGAGTCGCTACACTCTAGTTTCAGTCAAGACTGTTTCTTCACTATTTCATGCAGAAATTTGAGTTTGGCATATGTGGAGTTCACTGAACTTCTTGGATGTGTAGACTAATACTTTTTAGTAAATTTGAGAATTGTTCAGCCAATAGTTTTGCAAATTATTCTCCTTTCTTGAAAGGCCTGGAATCTGTAAGCACCCACAGTCTTGCAGAGGTGCACTATGGGGCCGTTGAGGCATACCCTCATCTCTGCCTTAGCCTTCCTCTCCTACCTGTGCAGAGTCTTAAGGTCACCCAGTGGTGAGAGCATAAGCCCTTCTTACATCATTCTAAGCACACGCAGAGCCTGGAGTGAATGCTCAGACCTAAGAATTTGCGTATCAGACAAGCTCCCTAGGAAGCTGCTGGAGCTTTTCACACTGTCTGTGGTTACCTCATTACCCTGCTTTTCCTTCGAAGCTTCTTGTTTTGCTTAAAAGTTTATTTGTTATCCAATGCTTCAGTCACCATTTAAAGAAAACTATTTCTGACATACACCAGTGGATAGGTAAAGGGATTTTTATACTTGAATATTCCTAGTTGATAACTTTTGAAAGAGTAACTGTTATGAAACCTTCATTTTGTTAAAAGAAATTATTTTACATCGTTTACCAAGTAAAAATGTGTACAACATTTATCACAATGTCAAGGTGATGATAAGATCAAATATATTCCACCTTGGGGAATCCAATTGTAAAGCAAGATATAGGTAAAAAGTTTTTAATTGATGACTGGAAGAGAGTAGGTATGCGGATACTTAGAACATAGAATGTGAGGATTGAGCATAAAATAGTGGATTGATACATGACAAAAATGTGCAGTATATGTATACAATATATCATTATATTTAGGATAATTTATTACATATTATTATTGAAATTTGGATAAATTTGTATCTGTATATTAATATAAAAAATTAAGATAAAATTACAGCAATGTAAACATTAAAAATGTACATTAAAAGACACCAGCTTTGCCTGATTGTGACTGCATTTAACTGTCCTTTTAAGCATGAAGAAAATTTATTACAATCAGTTATTTAACAATATAACAGGAAAAAACAAATTCTTTATACAGAACATACAGAACAACTGATTTTCAATAGTCAATTAAAAGTAAAATATCTTCTAATAATGGCATTTATCAGTATATTGTGTCTAATTCAAAGAAAAAATCGAACATTAAGTAATAACATGAAATAGAGATATGTATGTAATTTCAAATATTTTAGCTAATAATACTATTTTTACAGGTATTTGCTTTTTAGTTGTTTTTGAAGAAGGAAAAGAATAGCTTCTTTACATATTCAACTAATAGAAATCATACCAAAACAAAAAAATACTTAAAATTTTGGAACCAGTTGAGAAACTACAAGTTTTCAAAAACAGGAAATCAGGATTATATAACATTTTAATGTGATCTAATCTTGGAAAACATAGTTAAACAAACCGTATATCTGTACAGGAAATACTCCAGCATAAAGTTGTAATACATTGTGGTGAAGGCTTACATCTGCAGATTTTTCTCCTGCAATGCCCCACTGTTACTGTGGCTTAATGCATTGCATCAAGACTGCCTTTCTGTTTGGAAGACCCTCTCAGAACAAACAAGACTCTAAGTTCAGGTTTTATTTTCCCTTGGTATTAGAATATGGGAATTTAAGAGTCCTTGGAAATACTGTTTTAGCCTTTAAAAGTAAATGTATCACATTCTTTAATTAGGATCTATGTTTGAGTATGTTTTTCAAAATCTTAACATATGACACAGTTATCTTACAAATTTCTCGAGCTACAAATTTTCAGGAAAATCCAGGTGTGTAATATGATGTCTTTCAAGATACTATTTCACAAAAAGACAAATAATATATCAATATTAAGAACTTCTTAGTCAAAAAACACTTACAGCAGGGGCAAATGGTCTAATTTATGGTTTCTTTTAAAGAGAATACAAACTCGAATTCAAAAGTGTGCTCTAATCTCAGCCGTTCCTAATCAGTATTTTACTCATTTGTATGGAATAGTCAGATGTAGACTGTACACTGTAAAGAACGCTAACTAGGAAACAGGGAAGCTTAAATCTAATGTCCAATTAGTTGCACACTAATTTTTAACTTGAGTGGATTCAAAGACTCAATGTGTGCCTCACATTTCTTACCATAAAAACAAATCAGATGATGGAATAAGAAAACTCAATCTCTTTAAATCTTTAAAGTGATAAAGATAGATATATATATATATATTATACATATAATACATACATACTCACAAACACATATATATATATATATTATACACACACACACACACACACACACACACACACACAGGTATATTAGCTATGGAAAACACAGATCGACTCTCTCTACAAACAAATTGGCAGGCATGTTTACCTCCTTTTCAAAAGATTCAGGTTCCCCAAATTTGGGGTTCTTTTCTTAGAGTGTATCTCACTGTGTGTTTAAGTGTCACCTGGCTCTGTTCCTGTTACTCGAAGGGAACCGAGGCTTGGGGAAATGGCACATGTGCAGACACTCTGTTGTCGGTAATACTCTGTCTTTCTTCTCTGATCCAGCATTCCCCTATTTTCTACCAGTGTCCATGACACTGTAGCAGGCTGAGCTGTTCACTTGCAAATTGGGTAAACACTTCACAATTTTTGACACCTACACTTTATTTAGCATATATTTTACTATGTATCACATATATACAACACATACATCAGTGTATATGTAAAAGTGAGATTAATTAGCCCAGCAACTATACTTTATTTGTTCACCAAATATTTATTGTTTCTAGGGTAAGGGCAAGGTCAGGATACAGCAGTCAACAAGGGAGAAACACGTGGTTCGTGTCTTAATGGAACTGACAATAACGAACATAGAGTTAAGTACCTGACGTTGCCAGACACGACTTAAATTGTGTTAAAACAATTGTTTAACACAAATATTCCGCATATTCATAGTAAATTTGAATCCATCTTTAGAGTCCAAATTAATGTGGTTTAACTACTTACAAGTGGGAGGATTTATTTTCTCAATGTCTAGTAAATATAAATAAGAGGTGAAAAATCTCTCCTTGGAAAACGGTAAGTAACTGATTAAAGAAACTGAAGATGATGGAAACAGATGAAGAGATATACCATATTCATGGACTGTAAGAATTAATATTTTTAAATGACCATCATATGCAAGAATACCTACAGATTTAGTGTAATATCTATCAAATTACCAAGAGCAATATTCAGAACAAATAATTCTAAAATTTATATGGAAACAAAAGCCCCTCAATAGCCAAAACAGTCTTGAGAAAGAAGAAAAAATATGACGGTATCATGCACTCAGATTTCAAACTAAATCACAAAGCTATAGTTAACAAAACAGTATGGCACTGGCACAAACACCAATGCAGAGATCAATAGAACAGGACCCAAAGCCCAGAAATAGGTACAGACTTTCGTGGGCAATAAATCTACAACAAAGTAGGCAAGAATATACAATGAGGAAAGAATAGCCTCTTCAATCAATGGTGCTGGGAACTTTGAGAAAACTGGACAGCTACATGCAAAAGAACCAAATTGGATTTTCTCACACCGTTAAGAAAAATAAATTAAAAATGGATCAAAAACTGAAATGTAAGACCTGAAACCATACAACTTCTAGAAGTAAACATAGGCGGTGAGCTCTTTTAGTTGGTTCTTAGTAATATTTTTGAGATATGTTTACTTAGGCAAGGGAAACAAATTAAAAATTAAAAAATGGGACTGCATCAATGTTTCTGCACTGCAAAGGAAATGATCAGCCAAAAATTCCAGTTTCAGTTTCTTTAAAGTGGATTCTTAGAAAGAACTCTGAATGCAGACAGTATTTTGATTCTTACCATTTACCAAGTTACATAATTTGGCAAATTACTTCTCGTTGGCAGCCCATTCCTTTCAGCACTTTGAATATGTTATCTCTCTGCCTTGGGTCTCCACCACTGCTGATGAGAAACCACCTGTTCATCTTATTGAGCATCCCTTATGTATGATGAGTCGCTACTCTCTAGTTTCAGTCAAGACTTTTTCTTCACTATTTCATGCAGAAATTTGAGTTTGGCATATGTGGAGTTCACTGAACTTCTTGGATGTGTAGACTAATACTTTTTAGTAAATTTGAGAATTGTTCAGCCATTAGTTTTGCAAATTATTCTTCTTTCTTGAAAGGCCTGGAATCAGCAAGCACCCACAGTCTTGCAGAGGTGCTCTATGTGGCCGTTGAGGCATACCCTCATCTCTGCCTTAGCCTTCCTCTCCTACCTGTGCAGAGTCTTAAGGTCAACCAGTGGTGAGAGCATAAGCCCTTCTTACATCATTCTAAGCACACGCAGAGCCTGGAGTGAATGCTCAGACCTAAGAATTTGCGTATCCCACAAGCTCCCCAGGAAGCTGCTGGAGCTTTTCACACTGTCTGTGGATACCTCATTACCCTGCTTTTCCTTCGAAGCTTTTTGTTTTGCTTAAAGGTTTATTTGTTATCCAATGCTTCAGGCACCATTTAAAGAAAACAATTTCTGACATACACCAGTGGATAGGTAAAGGGATTTTTACACTTGAATATTCCTAGTTGATAACTTTTGAAAGAGTATCTGTTATGAAACCTTCATTATGTTAAAAGAAATTTATTTTACCTCGTTTACCAAGTAAAAATGTGTACAACATTTATCACAAAGTCAAGGTGATGATAAGATCAAATATATTCCACCTTGGGGAATCCAATGGAAAAGCAAGATATAGGTAAAAAGTTTTTAATTGATGACTGGAAGAGAGTAGGTATGCGGATACTTAGAACATAGAATGTGAGGATTGATCATAAAATAGTGGATTGATACATGACAAAAATGTGCAGTGTATGTATACAATATATCATTATAGAGTTAGGATAATTTATTACATATTATTATTGAAATTTGCATAAATGTGTATCTGTATATTAATATACAAATTAAGATAAAATTACAGCAATGTAAACATTAGAAATGTACATTCAAAAACACCAGCTTTGCCTTAAGAAACAAAGAATGCTGTATTCCACTTATTATTGTGACTGCACTTAACTGTCCTTTTAAGCATGAAGAAAATTTATTACAATCAGTTATTTATCATTATAACAGGAAAAAACAAATTCTTAATACAGAACATAGAGAACAACTGATTTTCAATAGTCAATTAAAAGTAAATTATCTTCTAATAATGGCATTTATCAGTATTTTGTGTCTAATTCAAAGAAAAAATCGAACATTAAGTAATAACGTGAAATAGAGATATGTATGTAATTTCAACTATTTTAGCTAATGATACTATTTTTATAGGAATTTGCTTTTTAGTTGTTTTAGAAGAAGGAAAAGAATAGCTTCTATACATATTCAACTAATAGAAATCTTACCAAAACAAAAAATACTTAAAATTTTGGAACCAGTTGAGAAACTACAAATTTTCAAAAACAGGAAATCAGGATTATATAACATTTTAATGTGATCTACTCTTGGAAAACATAGTTAAACAAACCGTATATCTGTACAGGAAATACTCCAGCATAAAGTTGTAATACATTGTGGTGAAGGCTTACATCTGCAGATTTTTCTCCTGCAATGCCCCACTGTTACTGTGGCTTACTGTATTGCATCAAGACTGCCTTTCTGTTTGGAAGAACCTCTCAGTACAAACAAGACTCTAAGTTCAGATTTTATTTTCCCTTGGTATTAGAATATGGGAATTTAAGAGTCCTGGGAAATACTGTTTTAGCCTTTAAAAGTAAATGTATCACATACTTTAATTAGGATCTATGTTTGAGTATGTTTTTCAAAGTCTTAACTTATGACCCAGTTATCTTACAAATTTCTCGAGCTACAAATTTTGAGGAAAATCCAGGTGTGTAATATGATGTCTTTCAAGATACTATTTCACAAAAAGACAAATAATATATCAATATTAAGAACTTCTTAGTCAAAAAACACTTACAGCAGGGGCAAATGGTCTAATTTATGGTTTCTTTTAAAGAGAATACAAACTCGAATTCAAAAGTGTGCTCTAGTCTCAGACCTTCCTAGTCAGTATTTTACTCATCTGTATGGAATAGTCAGATGTAGAATGTACACTGTAAAGAACGCTAACTAGGAATCAGGGAAGCTTAAATCTAATGTCCAATTAGTTGCACACTAATTTTTAACTTCAGTGGATTCAAAGACTCAATGTGTGCCTCACCCTTCTTACCAAAAAAACAAATCAGATGATGGAATAAGAAAACTCAAGCTCTTTAAAACTTTAAAGTGATAAAGATAGTTAGATATATATATATTATACATATAATACATACACACTCACAAACACATATATATATTTTATACACACACACACACACACACACAAATACACACACACAGATATATTAGCTATGGAAAACACAGATCGACTCTCTCTATAAACAAAGTGGCAGGCATATTCCCTCCTTTTCAAACGATTCAGGTTCCCAAAATTTGGGGTTCTTTTCGTAGAGTGTATCTCACTGTGTGTTTAAGTGTCACCTGGCTCTGTTCCGGTTACTCGAAGGGAACCGAGGTCTGGGGAAATGGCACATGTGCAGACACTCTGTTGTCGGTAATACTCTGTCTTTCTTCTCTGATCCAGCATTCCCCTATTTTCTACCAGTGTCCATGACACTGTAGCAGGCTAAGCTGTTCACTTGCAAATTGGGTAAACACTTCACAATTTTTGACACCTACACTTTATTTAGCATATATTTTACTATGTATCTCATATATACAACACATATATCAGTGTATATGTAAAAGTGAGATTAATCAGCCCAGCAACTATACTTTATTTGTTCACCAAATATTTATTGTTTCTAGGGTAAGGGCAAGGTCAGGATACAGCAGTCAACAAGGGAGAAACATGTGGTTCGTGGCTTAATGGAACTGACAAATAACGAACACAGAGTTAGGTACCTGACGTTGCCAGACACGACTTAAATTGTGTTAAAACAATTGTTTAACACAACTATTCCGCATATTTCTAGTAAATTTGAATCCATCTTTAGAGTCCAAATTAATGTGGTTTAACTACTTACAAGTGGGAGGATTTATTTTCTCAATGTCTAGTAAATATAAATAAGAGGTGAAAAATCTCTCCTTGGAAAACGGTAAGTAACTGATTTAAGAAAGTGAAGATGATGGAAACAGATGAAGAGATATACCATATTCATGGACTGTAAGAATTAATATTTTTAAATGACCATCATATGCAAGAATACCTACAGATTTAGTGTAATATCTATCAAATTACCAAGAGCAATATTCAGAACAAATAATTCTAAAATTTATATGGAAACAAAAGACCCTCAATAGCCAAAACAGTCTTGAGAAAGAAGAAAAAATATGACGGTATCATGCACTCTGATTTCAAACTAAATCACAAAGCTATAGTTAAAAAAACAGTATGGCACTGGCACAAACACCAATGCAGAGATCAATAGAACAGGACCCAAAGCCCAGAAATAGGTACAGACTTTCGTGGGCAATAAATCTACAACAAAGTAGGCAAGAATATACAATGAGGAAAGAATAGCCTCTTCAATCAATGGTGCTGGGAACTTTGAGAAAACTGGACAGCTACATGCAAAAGAACCAAATTGGATTTTCTCACTCCGTTAAGAAAAATAAATTAAAAATGGATCAAAAACTGAAATGTAAGACCTGAAACCATACAACTTCTAGAAGTAAACATAGGCGGTGAGCTCTTTTAGTTTGTTCTTAGTATTAATTTTCAGATATGTTTACTTAGGCAAGGGAAACAAATTAAAAATTAAAAAATGGGACTGCATCAATGTTTCTGCACTGCAAAGGAAATGATCAGCCAAAAAATCCAGTTTCAGTTTCTTTAAAGTGGATTCTTAGAAAGAACTCTGAATGCAGACAGTATTTTGATTCTTACCATTTACCAAGTTACATAATTTTGCAAATTACTTTTCGTTGGCAGTCCATTCCTTTCAGCACTTTGAATATGTTATCTCTCTGCCTTGGGTCTCCACCACTGCTGATGAGAAACCACCTGTTCATCTTATTGAGCATCCCTTATGTATGATGAGTCGCTACACTCTAGTTTCAGTCAAGACTGTTTCTTGACTATTTCATGCAGAAATTTGAGTTTGGCATATGTGGAGTTCACTGAACTTCTTGGATGTGTAGACTAATACTTTTTAGTAAATTTGAGAATTGTTCAGCCATTAGTTTTGCAAATTATTCTCCTTTCTTGAAAGGCCTGGAATCAGTAAGCACCCACATTCTTGCAGAGGTGCTCTATGTGGCCGTTGAGGTATACCCTCATCTCTGCCTTAGCCTTCCTCTCCTACCTGTGAAGAGTCTTAAGGTCAACCAGTGGTGAGAGCATAAGCCCTTCTTACATCATTCTAAGCACACGCAGAGCCTGGGGTGAATGCTCAGACCTAAGAATTTGCGTATCCCACAAGCTCCCCAGGAAGCTGCTGGAGCTTTTCAGACTGTCTGTGGATACCTCATTACCCTGCTTTTCCTTCGAAGCTTCTTGTTTTGCTTAAAAGTTTATTTGTTATCCAATGCTTCAGTCACCATTTAAAGAAAACAATTTCTGACATACACCAGTGGATAGGTAAAGGGATTTTTACAGTTGAATATTCCTAGTTGATAACTTTTGAAAGAGTAACTGTTAGGAAACCTTCATTTTGTTAAAAGAAATTTATTTTACCTCGTTTACGAAATAAAAATGTGTACAACATTTATCACAATGTCTAGGTGATGATAAGATCAAATATATTCCACCTTGGGGAATCCAATGGAAAAGCAAGGTATAGGTAAAAAGTTTTTAATTGATGACTGGAAGAGAGTAGGTATGCGGATACTTAGAACATAGAATGTGAGGATTGAGCATAAAGTAGTGGATTGATACATGACAAAAATGTGCAGGGTATCTATACAATATATCATTATAGAGTTAGGATAATTTATTACATATTATTATTGAAATTTGTATAAATGTGTATCTGTATATTAATATACAAATTAAGATAAAATTACAGCAATGTAAACATTAAAAATGTACATTCAAAGACACCAGCTTTGCCTTAAGAAATAAAGAATGCTGTATTCCACTTATGATTGTGACTGCACTTAACTGTCCTTTTAAGCATGAAGAAAATTTATTACAATCAGTTATTTATCATTATAACAGGAAAAAACAAATTCTTTATACAGAACATAGAGAACAACTGATTTTCAATAGTCAATTAAAAGTAAATTATCTTCTAATAATGGCATTTATCAGTATATTGTGTCTAATTCAAAGAAATAATCGAACATTAAGTAATAACATGAAATAGAGATATGTATGTAATTTCAACTATTTTAGCTAATGATACTATTTTTATAGGAATTTGCTTTTTAGTTGTTTTTGAAAAAGGAAAAGAATAGCTTCTATACATATTCAACTAATAGAAATCATACCAAAACAAAAATATACTTAAAATTTTGGAACCAGTTGAGAAACTACAAGTTTTCAAAAACAGGAAATCAGGATTATATAACATTTTAATGTGATCTACTCTTGGAAAACATAGTTAAACAAATCGTATATCTGTACAGGAAATACTCCAGCATAAAGTTGTAATACATTGTGGTGAAGGCTTACATCTGCAGATTTTTCTCCTGCAATGCCCCACTGTTACTGTGGCTTACTGCATTGCATCAAGACTGCCTTTCTGTTTGGAAGAACCTCTCAGTACAAACAAGACTCTAAGTTCAGATATTATTTTCCCTTGGTATTAGAATATGGGAATTTAAGAGTCCTGGGAAATACTGTTTTAGCCTTTAAAAGTAAATGTATCACATACTTTAATTAGGATCTATGTTTGAGTATGTGTTTCAAAATCTTAACTTATGACCCAGTTATCTTACAAATTTCTCGAGCTACAAATTTTGAGGAAAATCCAGGTGTGTAATATGATGTCTTTCAAGATACTATTTCACAAAAAGACAAATAATATATCAATATGAAGAACTTCTTAGTCAAAAAACACTTACAGCATGGGCAAATGGTCTAATTTATGGTTTCTTTTAAAGAGAATACAAACTCGAATTCAAAAGTGTGCTCTAGTCTCAGACCTTCCTAGACAGTATTTTACTCATCTGTATGGAATAGTCAGATGTAGACTGTACACTGTAAAGAACGCTAACTAGGAATCAGGGAAGCTTAAATCTAATGTCCAATTAGTTGCACACTAATTTTTAACTTGAGTGGATTCAAAGACTCAATGTGTGCCTCACACTTCTTACCAAAAAAACAAATCAGATGATGGAATAAGAAAACTCAAGCTCTTTAAAACTTTAAAGTGATAAAGATAGTTAGATATATATATATTATACATATAATACATACACACTCACAAACACATATATATATTTTATACACACACACACACACACACACAAATACACACACACAGTTATATTAGCTATGGAAAACACAGATCGACTCTCTCTATAAACAAAGTGGCAGTCATGTTTACCTCCTTTTCAAAAGATTCAGGTTCCCCAAATTTGGGGTTCTTTTCTTAGAGTGTATCTCACTGTGTGTTTAAGTGTCACCTGGCTCTGTTCCTGTTACTCGAAGGGAACCGAGGCTTGGGGAAATGGCACACGTGCAGACACTCTGTTGTCGGTAATACTCTGTCTTTATTCTCTGATCCAGCATTCCCCTATTTTCTACCAGTGTCCATGACACTGTAGCAGGCTGAGCTGTTCACTTGCAAATTGGGTAAACACTTCACAATTTTTGACACCTACACTTTATTTAGCATATATTTTACTATGTATCACATATATACAACACATACATCAGTGTATATGTAAAAGTGAGATTAATTAGCCCAGCAACTATACTTTATTTGTTCACCAAATATTTATTGTTTCTAGGGTAAGGGCAAGGTCAGGATACAGCAGTCAACAAGGGAGAAACACGTGGTCCGTGACTTAATGGAACTGACAAATAACGAACACAGAGTTAGGTACCTGACGTTGCCAGACACGAGTTAAATTGTGTTAAAACAATTGTTTAACACAACTATTCCTCATATTTCTAGTAAGTTTGAATCCATCTTTAGAGTCCAAATTAATGTGGTTTAACTACTTACAAGTGGGAGGATTTATTTTCTCAATGTCTAGTAAATATAAATAAGAGGTGAAAAATCTCTCCTTGGAAAACGGTAAGTAACTGATTAAAGAAACTGAAGATGATGGAAACAGATGAAGAAATATACCATATTCATGGACTTTAAGAATTAATATTTTTAAATGACCATCATATGCAAGAATACCTACAGATTTAGTGTAATATCTATCAAATTACCAAGAGCAATATTCAGAACAAATAATTCTAAAATTTATATGGAAACAAAAGACCCTCAATAGCCAATACAGTCTTGAGAAAGAAGAAAAAATATGACGGTATCATGCACTCTGATTTCAAACTAAATCACAAAGCTATAGTTAACAAAACAGTATGGCACTGGCACAAACACCAATGCAGAGATCAATAGAACAGTACCCAAAGCCCAGAAATTGGTACAGACTTTCGTGGGCAATAAATCTACAACAAATTAGGCAAGAATATACAATGAGGAAAGAATAGCCTCTTCAATCAATGGTGCTGGGAACTTTGAGAAAACTGGACAGCTACATGCAAAAGAACCAAATTGGATTTTCTCACTCCGTTAAGAAAAAAAAATTAAAAATGGATCAAAAACTGAAATGTAAGACCTGAAACCATACAACTTCTAGAAGTAAACATAGGCGGTGAGCTCTTTTAGTTTGTTCTTAGTATTAATTTTCAGATATGTTTACTTAGGCAAGGGAAACAAATTAAAAATTAAAAAATGGGACTGCATCAATGTTTCTGCACTGCAAAGGAAATGATCAGCCAAAAATTCCAGTTTCAGTTTCTTTAAAGTGGATTCTTAGAAAGAACTCTGAATGCAGACAGTATTTTGATTCTTACCATTTACCAAGTTACATAATTTGGCAAATTACTTCTCGTTGGCAGCCCATTCCTTTCAGCACCTTGAATATGTTATCTCTCTGCCTTGGGTCTCCACCACTGCTGATGAGAAACCACCTGTTCATCTTATTGAGCATCCCTTATGTATGATGAGTCGCTACACTCTAGTTTCAGTCAAGACTGTTTCTTGACTATTTCATGCAGAAATTTGAGTTTGGCATATGTGGAGTTCACTGAACTTCTTGGATGTGTAGACTAATACTTTTTAGTAAATTTGAGAATTGTTCAGCCATTAGTTTTGCAAATTATTCTCCTTCCTTGAAAGGCCTGGAATCAGTAAGCACCCACAGTCTTGCAGAGGTGCTCTATGTGGCCGTTGAGGCATACCCTCATCTCTGCCTTAGCCTTCCTCTCCTACCTGTGAAGAGTCTTAAGGTCAACCAGTGGTGAGAGCATAAGCCCTTCTTACATCATTCTAAGCACACGCAGAGCCTGGGGTGAATGCTCAGACCTAAGAATTTGCGTATCCCACAAGCTCCCCAGGAAGTTGCTGGAGCTTTTCACACTGTCTGTGGATACCTCATTACCCTGCTTTTGCTTCGAAGCTTCTTGTTTTTCTTAAAAGTTTATTTGTTATCCAATGCTTCAGGCACCATTTAAAGAAAACAATTTCTGACATACACCAGTGGATAGGTAAAGGGATTTTTACACTTGAATATTCCTAGTTGATAACTTTTGAAAGAGTAACTGTTAGGAAACCTTCATTTTGTTAAAAGAAATTTATTTTACCTCGTTTACCAAGTAAAAATGTGTACAACATTTATCACAATGTCAAGGTGATTATAAGATCAAATATATTCCACCTTGGGGAATCCAATGGAAAAGCAAGATATAGGTAAAAAGTTTTTAATTGATGACTGGAAGAGAGTAGGTATGCGGATACTTAGAACATAGAATGTGAGGATTGAGCATAAAATAGTGGATTGATACATGACAAAAATGTGCAGGGTATCTATACAATATATCATTATATAGTTAGGATAATTTATTCCATATTTATATTGAAATTTGAATAAATGTGTATCTGTATATTAATATACAAATTAAGATAAAATTACAGCAATGTAAACATTAAAAATGTACATTCAAAAACACCAGCTTTGCCTTAAGAAATAAAGAATGCTGTATTCCACTTATGATTGTGACTGCACTTAACTGTCCTTTTAAGCATGAAGAAAATTTATTACAATCAGTTATTTAACATTATAACAGGAAAAAACAAATTCTTTATACAGAACATAGAGAACAACTGATTTTCAATAGTCAATTAAAAGTAAAGTATCTTCTAATAATGGCATTTATGAGTATTTTGTGTCTAATTCAAAGAAAAAATCGAACATTAAGTAATAACATGAAATAGAGATATGTATGTAATTTCAACTATTTTAGCTAATGATATTATTTTTATAGTTATTTGCTTTTTAGTTGTTTTTGAAGAAGGTAAAGAATAGCTTCTATACATATTCAACTAATAGAAATCATACCAAAACAAAAATTACTTAAAATTTTGGAACCAGTTGAGAAACTACAAGTTTTCAAAAACAGGAAATCAGGATTATATAACTGTTTAATGTGATCTACTCTTGGAAATCATAGTTAAAGAAACCGTATATCTGTACAGGAAATACTCCAGCATAAAATTGTAATACATTGTGGTGAAGGCTTACATCTGCAGATTTTTCTCCTGCAATGCCCCACTGTTAATGTGGCTTACTGCATTGCATCAAGACTGCCTTTCTGTTTGGAAGACCCTCTCAGTACAAACAAGACTCTAAATTCAGATTTTATTTTCCCTTGGTATTAGAATATGGGAATTTAAGAGACCTGGGAAATACTATTTTAGCCTTTAAAAGTAAATCTATCACATTCTTTAATTAGGATCTATGTTTGAGTATGTTTTTCAAAATCTTAACTTATGACCCAGTTATCTTACAAATTTCTCGAGCTACAAATTTTCAGGAAAAACCAGGTGTATAATGTGATATCTTTCAAGATACTATTTCACATAATGACAAGTAATATATCAATATTTAGAACTTCTTAGTGAAAAAACACTTACAGCAGGGGCAAATGGTCTAATTTATGGTTTCTTTTAAAGAGAATACAAACTCGAATTCAAAAGTGTGCTCTAGTCTCAGCCCTTCCTATTCAGTATTTTACTCATCTGTATGGAATAGTCAGATGTAGATTGTACACTGTAAAGAACGCTAACTAGGAATCAGGGAAGCTTAAATCTAATGTCCAATTAGTTGCACACTAATTTTTAACTTGAGTGGATTCAAAGACTCAATGTGTGCCTCTCTCTTCTTACCAAAAAAACAAATCAGATGATGGAATAAGAAAACTCAAGCTCTTTAAAACTTTAAAGTGATAAAGATAGTTATATATATATATATTATACATATAATACATACACACTCACAAACACATTTATATATATTATACACACACACACACATACACACACACACACATATATATTAGCTATGGAAAACACAGATCGACTCTCTCTACAAACAATGTGGGAGGCATGTTTACCTCCTTTTCAAAAGATTCAGGTTCCCCAAATTTCGGGTTCTTTTCTTAGAGTGTATCTCACTGTGTGTTTAAGTGTCACCTGGCTGTGTTCCTGTTACTCGAATGGAACCGAGGCTTGGGGAAATGGCACATGTGCAGACACTCTGTTGTCGGTAATACTCTGTCTTTCTTCTCTGATCCAGCATTCCCCTATTATCTACCAGTGTCCATGACACTGTAGCAGGCTGAGCTGTTCACTTGCAAATTGGGTAAACACTTCACAATTTTTGACACCTACACTTTATTTAGCATATATTTTACTATGTATCACATATATACAACACATACATCAGTGTATATGTAAAAGTGAGATTAATTAGCCCAGCAACTATACTTTATTTGTTCACCAAATATTTATTGTTTCTAGGGTAAGGGCAAGGTCAGGATACAGCAGTCAACAAGGGAGAAACACGTGGTTCGTGGCTTAATGGAACTGACAAATAACGAACACAGAGTTAAGTACCTGACGTTGCCAGACACGACTTAAATTGTGTTAAAACAATTGTTTAACACAACTATTCCGCATATTTCTAGTAAATTGGAATCCATCTTTAGAGTCCAAAATAATGTGGTTTAACTACTTACAAGTGGGAGGATTTATTTTCTCAATGTCTAGTAAATATAAATAAGAGGTGAAAAATCTCTCCTTGGAAAACGGTAAGTAATTGATTAAAGAAACTGAAGATGATGGAAACAGATGAAGAGATATACCATATTCATGGAGTGTAAGAATTAATATTTTTAAATGACCATCATATGCAAGAATACCTACAGATTTAGTGTAATATCTATCAAATTACCAAGAACAATATTCAGAACAAATAATTCTAAAATTTATATGGAAACAAAAGACCCTCAATAGCCAAAACAGTCTTGAGAAAGAAGAAAAAATATGACGGTATCATGCACTCTGATTTCAAACTAAATCACAAAGCTATAGTTAACAAAACAGTATGGCACTGGCACAAACACCAATGCAGAGATCAATAGAACAGTACCCAAATCCCAGAAATAGGTACAGACTTTCGTGTGCAATAAATCTACAACAAATTAGGCAAGAATTTACAATGAGGAAAGAATAGCCTCTTCAATCAATGGTGCTGGGAACTTTGAGAAAACTGGACAGCTACATGCAAAAGAACCAAATTGGATTTTCTCACTCCGTTAAGAAAAATAAATTAAAAATGGATCAAAAACTGAAATGTAAGACTTGAAACCATACAACTTCTAGAAGTAAACATAGGCGGTGAGCTCTTTTAGTTTGTTCTTAGTAATATTTTTGAGATATGTTTACTTAGGCAAGGGAAACAAATTAAAAAATAAAAAATGGGACTGCATCAATGTTTCTGCACTGCAAAGGAAATGATCAGCCAAAAATTCCAGTTTCAGTTTCTTTAAAGTGGATTCTTAGAAAGAACTCTGAATGTAGACAGTAGTTTGATTCTTACCATTTACCAAGTTACATAATTTGGCAAATTACTTCTCGTTGGCAGCCCATTCCTTTCAGCACATTGAATATGTTATCTCTCTGCCTTGGGTGTCCACCACTGCTGATGAGAAACCACCTGTTCATTTTATGGAGCATCCCTTATGTATGATGTGTCGCTACCCTCTAGTTTCAGTCAAGACTGTTTCTTGACTATTTTATGCAGAAATTTGAGTTTTGCATATGTGGAGTTCACTGAACTTCTTGGATGTGTAGACTAATACTTTTTAGTAAATTTGAGAATTGTTCAGCCATTAGTTTTGCAAATTATTCTCCTTTCTTGAAAGGCCTGGAATCATTAAGCACCCACAGTCTTGCAGAGGTGCTCTATGTGGCCGTTGAGGCATACCCTCATCTCTGCCTTAGCCTTCCTCTCCCACCTGTGCAGAGTCTTAAGGTCAACCAGTGGTGAGAGCATAAGCCCTTCTTACATCATTCTAAGCACACGCAGAGCCTGGGGTGAATGCTAAGACCTAAGAAATTGCGTATCCCACAAGCTCCCCAGGAAGCTGCTGGAGCTTTTCACACTGTCTGTGGATACCTCATTACCCTGCTTTTCCTTCGAAGCTTCTTGTTTTGCTTAAAAGTTTATTTGTTATCCAATGCTTCAGGCACCATTTAAAGAAAACAATTTCTGACAGACACCAGTGGATAAGTAAAGGGAATTTTACACTTGAATATTCCTAGTTGATAACTTTTGAAAGAGTAACTGTTATGAAACCTTCATTTTGTTAAAAGAAATTTATTTTACCTCGTTTACCAAGTAAAAATGTGTACAACATTTATCACAATGTCAAGGTGATGATAAGATCAAATATATTCCACCTTGGGGAATCCAATGGAAAAGCAAGATATAGGTAAAAAGTTTTTAACTGATGACTGGAAGAGAGTAGGTATGCGGATACTTAGAACATAGAATGTGAGGATTGAGCATAAAATAGTGGATTGATACATGACAAAAATGTGCAGTGTATGTATACAATATATCATTATATAGTTAGGATCATTCATTACATATTATTATTGAAATTTGGATAAATGTGTATCTGTATATTAATATACAAATTAAGATAAAATTACAGCAATGTAAAAATTAAAAATGTACATTCAAAAACACCAGCTTTGCCTGATTGTGACTGCATTTAACTGTCCTTTTAAGCATGAAGAAAATTTATTACAATCAGTTATTTAACATTATAACAGGAAAAAATAAATTCTTTATACAGAACACACAGAACAACTGATTTTCAATAGTCAATTAAAAGTAAAATATCTTCTAATAATGGCATTTATCAGTATTTTGTGTCTAATTCAAAGTAAAAATCGAACATTAAGTAATAACATGAAATAGAGATATGTATGTAATTTCAAATATTTTAGCTAATAATATTATTTTTATAGGTATTTGCTTTTTAGTTGTTTTTGAAGAAGGAAAAGAATAGCTTCTATACATATTCAACTAATAGAAATCATACCAAAACAAAAAAATACTTAAAATTTTGGACCAGTTGAGAAACTACAAGTTTTCAAAAACAGGAAATCAGGATTATATAACATTTTAATGTGATCTACACTTGGAAAACATAGTTAAACAAACCGTATATCTGTACAGGAAATACTCCAGCAGAAAGTTGTAATACATTGTGGTGAAGGCTTACATCTGCAGATTTTTCTCCTGCAATGCCCCAATGTTACTGTGGCTTACTGCATTGCATCAAGACTTCCTTTCTGTTTGGAAGACCCTCTCAGTACAAACAAGACCCTAAGTTCACATTTTATTTCCCTTGGTATTAGAATATGGGAATTTAAGGGTCCTGGGAAATACTGTTTTAGCCTTTAAAAGTAAATGTATCACATTCTTTAATTAGGATCTATGTTTGAGTATGTTTTTCAAAATCTTAACATATGACCCAGTTATCTTACAAATTTCTCGAGCTACAAATTTTCAGGAAAATCCAGGTGTGTAATATGATGTCTTTCAAGATACTATTTCACAAAAAGACAAATAATATATCAATATTAAGAACTTCTTAGTCAAAAAACACTTAGAGCAGGGGCAAATGTTCTAATTTATGGTTTCTTCTAAAGAGAATACAAACTCGAATTCAAAAGTGTGCTTTGCTCTCAGCCCTTCCTAGTCAGTATTTTACTCATCTGTATGGAATAGTCAGATGTAGACTCTACACTGTAAAGAACGCTACCTAGGAATCAGGGAAGCTTAAATCTAATGTCCAATTAGTTGCACACTAATTTTTAACTTGAGTGGATTCAAACACTCAATGTGTGCCTCACTCTTCTTACCAAAAATACAAATCAGATGATGGAATAAGAAAACTCAAGCTCTTTAAAACTTTAAAGTGATAAAGATAGATAGATAGATATATATCATACATATAATACATACACACTCACAAACACATATATATATATTATACACACACACACACATACACACACACACACATATATATTAGCTATGGAAAACACAGATCGACTCTCTCTACAAACAATGTGGCAGGCATGTTTACCTCCTTTTCAAAAGATTCAGGTTCCCCAAATTTCGGGTTCTTTTCTTAGAGTGTATCTCACTGTGTGTTTAATTGTCACCTGGCTCTGTTCCTGTTACTCGAATAGAACCGAGGCTTGGGGAAATGGCACGTGTGCAGACACTCTGTTGTCGGTAATACTCTGTCTTTCTTCTCTGATCCAGCATTCCCCTATTATCTACCAGTGTCCATGACACTGTAGCAGGCTGAGCTGTTCACTTGCAAATTGGGTAAACACTTCACAATTTTTGACACCTACACTTTATTTAGCATATATTTTACTATGTATCACATATATACAACACATACATCAGTGTATATGTAAAAGTGAGATTAATTAGCCCAGCAACTATACTTTATTTGTTCACCAAATATTTATTGTTTCTAGGGTAAGGGCAAGGTCAGGATACAGCAGTCAACAAGGGAGAAACACGTGGTTCGTGGCTTAATGGAACTGACAAATAACGAACACAGAGTTAAGTACCTGACGTTGCCAGACACGACTTAAATTGTGTTAAAACAATTGTTTAACACAACTATTCCGCATATTTCTAGTAAATTGGAATCCATCTTTAGAGTCCAAAATAATGTGGTTTAACTACTTACAAGTGGGAGGATTTATTTTCTCAATGTCTAGTAAATATAAATAAGAGGTGAAAAATCTCTCCTTGGAAAACGGTAAGTAATTGATTAAAGAAACTGAAGATGATGGAAACAGATGAAGAGATATACCATATTCATGGAGTGTAAGAATTAATATTTTTAAATGACCATCATATGCAAGAATACCTACAGATTTAGTGTAATATCTATCAAATTACCAAGAACAATATTCAGAACAAATAATTCTAAAATTTATATGGAAACAAAAGACCCTCAATAGCCAAAACAGTCTTGAGAAAGAAGAAAAAATATGACGGTATCATGCACTCTGATTTCAAACTAAATCACAAAGCTATAGTTAACAAAACAGTATGGCACTGGCACAAACACCAATGCAGAGATCAATAGAACAGTACCCAAATCCCAGAAATAGGTACAGACTTTCGTGTGCAATAAATCTACAACAAATTAGGCAAGAATTTACAATGAGGAAAGAATAGCCTCTTCAATCAATGGTGCTGGGAACTTTGAGAAAACTGGACAGCTACATGCAAAAGAACCAAATTGGATTTTCTCACTCCGTTAAGAAAAATAAATTAAAAATGGATCAAAAACTGAAATGTAAGACTTGAAACCATACAACTTCTTGAAGTAAACATAGGCGGTGAGCTCTTTTAGTTTGTTCTTAGTAATATTTTTGAGATATGTTTACTTAGGCAAGGGAAACAAATTAAAAATTAAAAAATGGGACTGCATCAATGTTTCTGCACTGCAAAGGAAATGATCAGCCAAAAATTCCAGTTTCAGTTTCTTTAAAGTGGATTCTTAGAAAGAACTCTGAATGTAGACAGTAGTTTGATTCTTACCATTTACCAAGTTACATAATTTGGCAAATTACTTCTCGTTGGCAGCCCATTCCTTTCAGCACATTGAATATGTTATCTCTCTGCCTTGGGTGTCCACCACTGCTGATGAGAAACCACCTGTTCATTTTATGGAGCATCCCTTATGTATGATGTGTCGCTACCCTCTAGTTTCAGTCAAGACTGTTTCTTGACTATTTTATGCAGAAATTTGAGTTTTGCATATGTGGAGTTCACTGAACTTCTTGGATGTGTAGACTAATACTTTTTAGTAAATTTGAGAATTGTTCAGCCATTAGTTTTGCAAATTATTCTCCTTTCTTGAAAGGCCTGGAATCATTAAGCACCCACAGTCTTGCAGAGGTGCTCTATGTGGCCGTTGAGGCATACCCTCATCTCTGCCTTAGCCTTCCTCTCCCACCTGTGCAGAGTCTTAAGGTCAACCAGTGGTGAGAGCATAAGCCCTTCTTACATCATTCTAAGCACACGCAGAGCCTGGGGTGAATGCTAAGACCTAAGAAATTGCGTATCCCACAAGCTCCCCAGGAAGCTGCTGGAGCTTTTCACACTGTCTGTGGATACCTCATTACCCTGCTTTTCCTTCGAAGCTTCTTGTTTTGCTTAAAAGTTTATTTGTTATCCAATGCTTCAGGCACCATTTAAAGAAAACAATTTCTGACAGACACCAGTGGATAAGTAAAGGGAATTTTACACTTGAATATTCCTAGTTGATAACTTTTGAAAGAGTAACTGTTATGAAACCTTCATTTTGTTAAAAGAAATTTATTTTACCTCGTTTACCAAGTAAAAATGTGTACAACATTTATCACAATGTCAAGGTGATGATAAGATCAAATATATTCCACCTTGGGGAATCCAATGGAAAAGCAAGATATAGGTAAAAAGTTTTTAACTGATGACTGGAAGAGAGTAGGTATGCGGATACTTAGAACATAGAATGTGAGGATTGAGCATAAAATAGTGGATTGATACATGACAAAAATGTGCAGTGTATGTATACAATATATCATTATATAGTTAGGATCATTTATTACATATTATTATTGAAATTTGGATAAATGTGTATCTGTATATTAATATACAAATTAAGATAAAATTACAGCAATGTAAAAATTAAAAATGTACATTCAAAAACACCAGCTTTGCCTGATTGTGACTGCATTTAACTGTCCTTTTAAGCATGAAGAAAATTTATTACAATCAGTTATTTAACATTATAACAGGAAAAAATAAATTCTTTATACAGAACACACAGAACAACTGATTTTCAATAGTCAATTAAAAGTAAAATATCTTCTAATAATGGCATTTATCAGTATTTTGTGTCTAATTCAAAGTAAAAATCGAACATTAAGTAATAACATGAAATAGAGATATGTATGTAATTTCAAATATTTTAGCTAATAATATTATTTTTATAGGTATTTGCTTTTTAGTTGTTTTTGAAGAAGGAAAAGAATAGCTTCTATACATATTCAACTAATAGAAATCATACCAAAACAAAAAAATACTTAAAATTTTGGACCAGTTGAGAAACTACAAGTTTTCAAAAACAGGAAATCAGGATTATATAACATTTTAATGTGATCTACACTTGGAAAACATAGTTAAACAAACCGTATATCTGTACAGGAAATACTCCAGCAGAAAGTTGTAATACATTGTGGTGAAGGCTTACATCTGCAGATTTTTCTCCTGCAATGCCCCAATGTTACTGTGGCTTACTGCATTGCATCAAGACTTCCTTTCTGTTTGGAAGACCCTCTCAGTACAAACAAGACCCTAAGTTCACATTTTATTTCCCTTGGTATTAGAATATGGGAATTTAAGGGTCCTGGGAAATACTGTTTTAGCCTTTAAAAGTAAATGTATCACATTCTTTAATTAGGATCTATGTTTGAGTATGTTTTTCAAAATCTTAACATATGACCCAGTTATCTTACAAATTTCTCGAGCTACAAATTTTCAGGAAAATCCAGGTGTGTAATATGATGTCTTTCAAGATACTATTTCACAAAAAGACAAATAATATATCAATATTAAGAACTTCTTAGTCAAAAAACACTTAGAGCAGGGGCAAATGTTCTAATTTATGGTTTCTTCTAAAGAGAATACAAACTCGAATTCAAAAGTGTGCTTTACTCTCAGCCCTTCCTAGTCAGTATTTTACTCATCTGTATGGAATAGTCAGATGTAGACTCTACACTGTAAAGAACGCTACCTAGGAATCAGGGAAGCTTAAATCTAATGTCCAATTAGTTGCACACTAATTTTTAACTTGAGTGGATTCAAACACTCAATGTGTGCCTCACTCTTCTTACCAAAAATACAAATCAGATGATGGAATAAGAAAACTCAAGCTCTTTAAAACTTTAAAGTGATAAAGATAGATAGATAGATATATATCATACATATAATACATACACACTCACAAACACATATATATATATTATACACACACACACACATACACACACACACACATATATATTAGCTATGGAAAACACAGATCGACTCTCTCTACAAACAATGTGGCAGGCATGTTTACCTCCTTTTCAAAAGATTCAGGTTCCCCAAATTTCGGGTTCTTTTCTTAGAGTGTATCTCACTGTGTGTTTAATTGTCACCTGGCTCTGTTCCTGTTACTCGAATAGAACCGAGGCTTGGGGAAATGGCACGTGTGCAGACACTCTGTTGTCGGTAATACTCTGTCTTTCTTCTCTGATCCAGCATTCCCCTATTATCTACCAGTGTCCATGACACTGTAGCAGGCTGAGCTGTTCACTTGCAAATTGGGTAAACACTTCACAATTTTTGACACCTACACTTTATTTAGCATATATTTTACTATGTATCACATATATACAACACATACATCAGTGTATATGTAAAAGTGAGATTAATTAGCCCAGCAACTATACTTTATTTGTTCACCAAATATTTATTGTTTCTAGGGTAAGGGCAAGGTCAGGATACAGCAGTCAACAAGGGAGAAACACGTGGTTCGTGGCTTAATGGAACTGACAAATAACGAACACAGAGTTAAGTACCTGACGTTGCCAGACACGACTTAAATTGTGTTAAAACAATTGTTTAACACAACTATTCCGCATATTTCTAGTAAATTGGAATCCATCTTTAGAGTCCAAAATAATGTGGTTTAACTACTTACAAGTGGGAGGATTTATTTTCTCAATGTCTAGTAAATATAAATAAGAGGTGAAAAATCTCTCCTTGGAAAACGGTAAGTAATTGATTAAAGAAACTGAAGATGATGGAAACAGATGAAGAGATATACCATATTCATGGAGTGTAAGAATTAATATTTTTAAATGACCATCATATGCAAGAATACCTACAGATTTAGTGTAATATCTATCAAATTACCAAGAACAATATTCAGAACAAATAATTCTAAAATTTATATGGAAACAAAAGACCCTCAATAGCCAAAACAGTCTTGAGAAAGAAGAAAAAATATGACGGTATCATGCACTCTGATTTCAAACTAAATCACAAAGCTATAGTTAACAAAACAGTATGGCACTGGCACAAACACCAATGCAGAGATCAATAGAACAGTACCCAAATCCCAGAAATAGGTACAGACTTTCGTGTGCAATAAATCTACAACAAATTAGGCAAGAATTTACAATGAGGAAAGAATAGCCTCTTCAATCAATGGTGCTGGGAACTTTGAGAAAACTGGACAGCTACATGCAAAAGAACCAAATTGGATTTTCTCACTCCGTTAAGAAAAATAAATTAAAAATGGATCAAAAACTGAAATGTAAGACTTGAAACCATACAACTTCTTGAAGTAAACATAGGCGGTGAGCTCTTTTAGTTTGTTCTTAGTAATATTTTTGAGATATGTTTACTTAGGCAAGGGAAACAAATTAAAAATTAAAAAATGGGACTGCATCAATGTTTCTGCACTGCAAAGGAAATGATCAGCCAAAAATTCCAGTTTCAGTTTCTTTAAAGTGGATTCTTAGAAAGAACTCTGAATGTAGACAGTAGTTTGATTCTTACCATTTACCAAGTTACATAATTTGGCAAATTACTTCTCGTTGGCAGCCCATTCCTTTCAGCACATTGAATATGTTATCTCTCTGCCTTGGGTGTCCACCACTGCTGATGAGAAACCACCTGTTCATTTTATGGAGCATCCCTTATGTATGATGTGTCGCTACCCTCTAGTTTCAGTCAAGACTGTTTCTTGACTATTTTATGCAGAAATTTGAGTTTTGCATATGTGGAGTTCACTGAACTTCTTGGATGTGTAGACTAATACTTTTTAGTAAATTTGAGAATTGTTCAGCCATTAGTTTTGCAAATTATTCTCCTTTCTTGAAAGGCCTGGAATCATTAAGCACCCACAGTCTTGCAGAGGTGCTCTATGTGGCCGTTGAGGCATACCCTCATCTCTGCCTTAGCCTTCCTCTCCCACCTGTGCAGAGTCTTAAGGTCAACCAGTGGTGAGAGCATAAGCCCTTCTTACATCATTCTAAGCACACGCAGAGCCTGGGGTGAATGCTCAGACCTAAGAAATTGCGTATCCCACAAGCTCCCCAGGAAGCTGCTGGAGCTTTTCACACTGTCTGTGGATACCTCATTACCCTGCTTTTCCTTCGAAGCTTCTTGTTTTGCTTAAAAGTTTATTTGTTATCCAATGCTTCAGGCACCATTTAAAGAAAACAATTTCTGACAGACACCAGTGGATAAGTAAAGGGAATTTTACACTTGAATATTCCTAGTTGATAACTTTTGAAAGAGTAACTGTTATGAAACCTTCATTTTGTTAAAAGAAATTTATTTTACCTCGTTTACCAAGTAAAAATGTGTACAACATTTATCACAATGTCAAGGTGATGATAAGATCAAATATATTCCACCTTGGGGAATCCAATGGAAAAGCAAGATATAGGTAAAAAGTTTTTAACTGATGACTGGAAGAGAGTAGGTATGCGGATACTTAGAACATAGAATGTGAGGATTGAGCATAAAATAGTGGATTGATACATGACAAAAATGTGCAGTGTATGTATACAATATATCATTATATAGTTAGGATCATTTATTACATATTATTATTGAAATTTGGATAAATGTGTATCTGTATATTAATATACAAATTAAGATAAAATTACAGCAATGTAAAAATTAAAAATGTACATTCAAAAACACCAGCTTTGCCTGATTGTGACTGCATTTAACTGTCCTTTTAAGCATGAAGAAAATTTATTACAATCAGTTATTTAACATTATAACAGGAAAAAATAAATTCTTTATACAGAACACACAGAACAACTGATTTTCAATAGTCAATTAAAAGTAAAATATCTTCTAATAATGGCATTTATCAGTATTTTGTGTCTAATTCAAAGTAAAAATCGAACATTAAGTAATAACATGAAATAGAGATATGTATGTAATTTCAAATATTTTAGCTAATAATATTATTTTTATAGGTATTTGCTTTTTAGTTGTTTTTGAAGAAGGAAAAGAATAGCTTCTATACATATTCAACTAATAGAAATCATACCAAAACAAAAAAATACTTAAAATTTTGGACCAGTTGAGAAACTACAAGTTTTCAAAAACAGGAAATCAGGATTATATAACATTTTAATGTGATCTACACTTGGAAAACATAGTTAAACAAACCGTATATCTGTACAGGAAATACTCCAGCAGAAAGTTGTAATACATTGTGGTGAAGGCTTACATCTGCAGATTTTTCTCCTGCAATGCCCCAATGTTACTGTGGCTTACTGCATTGCATCAAGACTTCCTTTCTGTTTGGAAGACCCTCTCAGTACAAACAAGACCCTAAGTTCACATTTTATTTCCCTTGGTATTAGAATATGGGAATTTAAGGGTCCTGGGAAATACTGTTTTAGCCTTTAAAAGTAAATGTATCACATTCTTTAATTAGGATCTATGTTTGAGTATGTTTTTCAAAATCTTAACATATGACCCAGTTATCTTACAAATTTCTCGAGCTACAAATTTTCAGGAAAATCCAGGTGTGTAATATGATGTCTTTCAAGATACTATTTCACAAAAAGACAAATAATATATCAATATTAAGAACTTCTTAGTCAAAAAACACTTAGAGCAGGGGCAAATGTTCTAATTTATGGTTTCTTCTAAAGAGAATACAAACTCGAATTCAAAAGTGTGCTTTACTCTCAGCCCTTCCTAGTCAGTATTTTACTCATCTGTATGGAATAGTCAGATGTAGACTCTACACTGTAAAGAACGCTACCTAGGAATCAGGGAAGCTTAAATCTAATGTCCAATTAGTTGCACACTAATTTTTAACTTGAGTGGATTCAAACACTCAATGTGTGCCTCACTCTTCTTACCAAAAATACAAATCAGATGATGGAATAAGAAAACTCAAGCTCTTTAAAACTTTAAAGTGATAAAGATAGATAGATAGATATATATCATACATATAATACATACACACTCACAAACACATATATATATATTATACACACACACACACATACACACACACACACATATATATTAGCTATGGAAAACACAGATCGACTCTCTCTACAAACAATGTGGCAGGCATGTTTACCTCCTTTTCAAAAGATTCAGGTTCCCCAAATTTCGGGTTCTTTTCTTAGAGTGTATCTCACTGTGTGTTTAATTGTCACCTGGCTCTGTTCCTGTTACTCGAATAGAACCGAGGCTTGGGGAAATGGCACGTGTGCAGACACTCTGTTGTCGGTAATACTCTGTCTTTCTTCTCTGATCCAGCATTCCCCTATTATCTACCAGTGTCCATGACACTGTAGCAGGCTGAGCTGTTCACTTGCAAATTGGGTAAACACTTCACAATTTTTGACACCTACACTTTATTTAGCATATATTTTACTATGTATCACATATATACAACACATACATCAGTGTATATGTAAAAGTGAGATTAATTAGCCCAGCAACTATACTTTATTTGTTCACCAAATATTTATTGTTTCTAGGGTAAGGGCAAGGTCAGGATACAGCAGTCAACAAGGGAGAAACACGTGGTTCGTGGCTTAATGGAACTGACAAATAACGAACACAGAGTTAAGTACCTGACGTTGCCAGACACGACTTAAATTGTGTTAAAACAATTGTTTAACACAACTATTCCGCATATTTCTAGTAAATTGGAATCCATCTTTAGAGTCCAAAATAATGTGGTTTAACTACTTACAAGTGGGAGGATTTATTTTCTCAATGTCTAGTAAATATAAATAAGAGGTGAAAAATCTCTCCTTGGAAAACGGTAAGTAATTGATTAAAGAAACTGAAGATGATGGAAACAGATGAAGAGATATACCATATTCATGGAGTGTAAGAATTAATATTTTTAAATGACCATCATATGCAAGAATACCTACAGATTTAGTGTAATATCTATCAAATTACCAAGAACAATATTCAGAACAAATAATTCTAAAATTTATATGGAAACAAAAGACCCTCAATAGCCAAAACAGTCTTGAGAAAGAAGAAAAAATATGACGGTATCATGCACTCTGATTTCAAACTAAATCACAAAGCTATAGTTAACAAAACAGTATGGCACTGGCACAAACACCAATGCAGAGATCAATAGAACAGTACCCAAATCCCAGAAATAGGTACAGACTTTCGTGTGCAATAAATCTACAACAAATTAGGCAAGAATTTACAATGAGGAAAGAATAGCCTCTTCAATCAATGGTGCTGGGAACTTTGAGAAAACTGGACAGCTACATGCAAAAGAACCAAATTGGATTTTCTCACTCCGTTAAGAAAAATAAATTAAAAATGGATCAAAAACTGAAATGTAAGACTTGAAACCATACAACTTCTTGAAGTAAACATAGGCGGTGAGCTCTTTTAGTTTGTTCTTAGTAATATTTTTGAGATATGTTTACTTAGGCAAGGGAAACAAATTAAAAATTAAAAAATGGGACTGCATCAATGTTTCTGCACTGCAAAGGAAATGATCAGCCAAAAATTCCAGTTTCAGTTTCTTTAAAGTGGATTCTTAGAAAGAACTCTGAATGTAGACAGTAGTTTGATTCTTACCATTTACCAAGTTACATAATTTGGCAAATTACTTCTCGTTGGCAGCCCATTCCTTTCAGCACATTGAATATGTTATCTCTCTGCCTTGGGTGTCCACCACTGCTGATGAGAAACCACCTGTTCATTTTATGGAGCATCCCTTATGTATGATGTGTCGCTACCCTCTAGTTTCAGTCAAGACTGTTTCTTGACTATTTTATGCAGAAATTTGAGTTTTGCATATGTGGAGTTCACTGAACTTCTTGGATGTGTAGACTAATACTTTTTAGTAAATTTGAGAATTGTTCAGCCATTAGTTTTGCAAATTATTCTCCTTTCTTGAAAGGCCTGGAATCATTAAGCACCCACAGTCTTGCAGAGGTGCTCTATGTGGCCGTTGAGGCATACCCTCATCTCTGCCTTAGCCTTCCTCTCCCACCTGTGCAGAGTCTTAAGGTCAACCAGTGGTGAGAGCATAAGCCCTTCTTACATCATTCTAAGCACACGCAGAGCCTGGGGTGAATGCTAAGACCTAAGAAATTGCGTATCCCACAAGCTCCCCAGGAAGCTGCTGGAGCTTTTCACACTGTCTGTGGATACCTCATTACCCTGCTTTTCCTTCGAAGCTTCTTGTTTTGCTTAAAAGTTTATTTGTTATCCAATGCTTCAGGCACCATTTAAAGAAAACAATTTCTGACAGACACCAGTGGATAAGTAAAGGGAATTTTACACTTGAATATTCCTAGTTGATAACTTTTGAAAGAGTAACTGTTATGAAACCTTCATTTTGTTAAAAGAAATTTATTTTACCTCGTTTACCAAGTAAAAATGTGTACAACATTTATCACAATGTCAAGGTGATGATAAGATCAAATATATTCCACCTTGGGGAATCCAATGGAAAAGCAAGATATAGGTAAAAAGTTTTTAACTGATGACTGGAAGAGAGTAGGTATGCGGATACTTAGAACATAGAATGTGAGGATTGAGCATAAAATAGTGGATTGATACATGACAAAAATGTGCAGTGTATGTATACAATATATCATTATATAGTTAGGATCATTCATTACATATTATTATTGAAATTTGGATAAATGTGTATCTGTATATTAATATACAAATTAAGATAAAATTACAGCAATGTAAAAATTAAAAATGTACATTCAAAAACACCAGCTTTGCCTGATTGTGACTGCATTTAACTGTCCTTTTAAGCATGAAGAAAATTTATTACAATCAGTTATTTAACATTATAACAGGAAAAAACAAATTCTTTATACAGAACACACAGAACAACTGATTTTCAATAGTCAATTAAAAGTAAAATATCTTCTAATAATGGCATTTATCAGTATTTTGTGTCTAATTCAAAGTAAAAATCGAACATTAAGTAATAACATGAAATAGAGATATGTATGTAATTTCAAATATTTTAGCTAATAATACTATTTTTATAGGTATTTGCTTTTTAGTTGTTTTTGAAGAAGGAAAAGAATAGCTTCTATACATATTCAACTAATAGAAATCATACCAAAACAAAAAAATACTTAAAATTTTGGACCAGTTGAGAAACTACAAGTTTTCAAAAACAGGAAATCAGGATTATATAACATTTTAATGTGATCTACACTTGGAAAACATAGTTAAACAAACCGTATATCTGTACAGGAAATACTCCAGCAGAAAGTTGTAATACATTGTGGTGAAGGCTTACATCTGCAGATTTTTCTCCTGCAATGCCCCACTGTTACTGTGGCTTACTGCATTGCATCAAGACTGCCTTTCTGTTTGGAAGACCCTCTCAGTAGAAACAAGACTCTAAGTTCACATTTTATTTCCCTTGGTATTAGAATATGGGAATTTAAGAGTCCTGGGAAATACTGTTTTAGCCTTTAAAAGTAAATGTATCACATTCTTTAATTAGGATCTATGTTTGAGTATGTTTTTCAAAATCTTAACATATGACCCAGTTATCTTACAAATTTCTCGAGCTACAAATTTTCAGGAAAATCCAGGTGTGTAATATGATGTCTTTCAAGATACTATTTCACAAAAAGGCAAATAATATATCAATATTAAGAACTTCTTAGTCAAAAAACCCTTAGAGCTGGGGCAAATGGTCTAATTTATGGTTTCTTCTAAAGAGAATACAAACTCGAATTCAAAAGTGTGCTTTACTCTCAGACTTTCCTAGTCAGTATTTTACTCATCTGTATGGAATAGTCAGATGTAGACTCTACACTGTAAAGAACGCTACCTAGGAATCAGGGAAGCTTAAATCTAATGTCCAATTAGTTACACACTAATTTTTAAGTTGAGTGGATTCAAACACTCAATGTGTTCCTCACACTTCTTACCATAAAAACAAATCAGATGATGGAATAAGAAAACTCAAGCTCTTTAAAACTTTAAAGTGATAAAGATAGATAGATATATATATATTATACATATAATACATACACACTCACAAACACGTATATATATATTATACATACACACACACACACACACACACACACATATATATTAGCTATGGAAAACACTGATCGACTCTCTCTACAAACAAAGTGGCAGGCATGTTTACCTCCTTTTCAAAAGATTCAGGTTCCCCAAATTTCGGGTTCTTTTTTTAGAGTGTATCTCACTGTGTGTTTAAGTGTCACCTGGCTCTGTTCCTGTTAATCGAATGGAACCGAGGCTTGGGGAAATGGCACATGTGCAGACACTGTGTTGTCGGTAATACTCTGTCTTTCTTCTCTGATCCAGCATTTCCCTATTTTCTACCAGTGTCCATGACACTGTAGCAAGCTGAGCTGATCACTTGCAAATTGGGTAAACACTTCACAATTTTTGACACCTACACTTTATTTAGCATATATTTTACTATGTATCACATATATACAACACATACATCAGTGTATATGTAAAAGTGAGATTAATTAGCCCAGCAACTATACTTTATTTGTTCACCAAATATTTATTGTTTCTAGGGTAATGGCAAGGTCAGGATACAGCAGTCAACAAGGGAGAAACACGTGGTTCGTGACTTAATGGAACTGACAAATAACGAACACAGAATTAAGTACCTGACGTTGCCAGACACGACTTATATTGTGTTAAAACAATTGTTTAACACAAATATTCCGCATATTTCTAGTAAATTGGAATCCATCTTTAGAGTCCAAATTAATGTGGTTTAACTACTTACAAGTGGGAGGATTTATTTTCTCAATGTCTAGTAAATATAAATAAGAGGTGAAAAATCTCTCCTTGGAAAACGGTAAGTAACTGATTAAAGAAACTGAAGATGATGGAAACAGATGAAGAATTATACCATATTCATGGACTGGAAGAATTAATATTTTTAAATGACCATCATATGCAAGAATACCTGCAGATTAAGTGTAATATCTATCAAATTACCAAGAGAAATATTCAGAACAAATAATTCTAAAATTTATATGGAAAGAAAAGACCCTCAATAGCCAAAACAATCTTGAGAAAGAAGAAAAAATATGACGGTATCATGCACTCTGATTTCAAACTAAATCACAAAGCTATAGTTAACAAAACAGTATGGCACTGGCACAAACACCAATGCAGAGATCAATAGAACAGTACCCAAAGCCCAGAAATACGTACAGACTTTCGTGTGCAATAAATCTACAACAAAGTAGGCAAGAATATACAATGAGGAAAGAATAGCCTCTTCAATCAATGGTGCTGGGAACTTTGAGAAAACTGGACAGCTACATGCAAAAGAACCAAATTGGATTTTCTCACTCCGTTAAGAAAAATAAATTAAAAATGGATCAAAAACTGAAATGTAAGACCTGAAACCATACAACTTCTAGAAGTAAACATAGGCGGTGAGCTCTTTTAGTTGGTTCTTAGTAATATTTTTGAGATATGTTTACTTAGGCAAGGGAAACAAATTAAAAATTAAAAAATGGGACTGCATCAATGTTTCTGCACTGCAAAGGAAATGATCAGCCAAAAATTCCAGTTTCAGTTTCTTTAAAGTGGTTTCTTAGAAAGAACTCTGAATGCAGACAGTATTTTGATTCTTACCATTTACCAAGTTACATAATTTGGCAAATTACTTCTCGTTGGCAGCCCATTCCTTTCAGCACTTTGAATATGTTATCTCTCTGCCTTGGGTCTCCACCACTGCTGATGAGAAACCACCTGTTCATCTTATTGAGCATCCCTTTTGTATGATGAGTCTCTACCCTCTAGTTTCATTCAAGACTGTTTCTTGACTATTTCATGCAGAAATTTGAGTTTGGCATATGTGGAGTTCACTGAACTTCTTGGATGTGTAGACTAATAATTTTTAGTAAATTTGAGAATTGTTCAGCCATTAGTTTTTCAAATTATTCTTCTTTCTTTAAAGGCCTGGAATCAGTGAGCACCCACAGTCTTGCAGAGGTGCTCTATGTGGCCGTTGAGGCATACCCTCATCTCTGCCTTAGCCTTCCTCTCCTACCTGTGCAGAGTCTTAAGGTCAACCAGTGGTGAGAGCATAAGCCCTTCTTACATCATTCTAAGCACACGCAGAGCCTGGAGTGAATGCTAAGACCTAAGAATTTGCGTATCCCACAAGCTCCCCAGGAAGCTGCTGGAGATTTTCACACTGTCTGTGGATACCTCATTACCCTGCTTTTCCTTCGAAGCTTCTTGTTTTGCTTAAAAGTTTATTTGTTATCCAATGCTTCAGGCACCATTTAAAGAAAACAATTTCTGACATACACCAGTGGATAGGTAAAGGGAATTTTACACTTGAATATTCCTAGTTGATATCTTCTGAAAGAGTAACTGTTATGAAACCTTCATTTTGTTAAAAGAAATTTATTTTACCTCGTTTACCAAGTAAAAATGTGTACAACATTTATCACAATGTCAAGGTGATGATAAGATCAAATATATTCCACCTTGGGGAATCCAATGGAAAAGCAAGATATAGGTAAATAGTTTTTAATTGATGACTGGAAGAGAGTAGGTATGCGGATACTTAGAACATAGAATGTGAGGATTGAGCATAAAATAGTGGATTGATACATGACAAAAATGTGCAGTGTATGTATACAATATATCATTATAGAGTTAGGATAATTTATTACATATTATTATTGAAATTTGTATAAATGTGTATCTGTATATTTATATACAAATTAAGATAAAATTACAGCAATGTAAACATTAAAAATGTACATTCAAAAACACCAGCTTTGCCTGAATGTGACTGCATTTAACTGTCCTTTTAAGCATGAAGAAAATTTATTATAATCAGTTATTTAACATTATAATAGGAAAAAACAAATTCTTTATACAGAACATACAGAACAACTGATTTTCAATAGTCAATTAAAAGTAAAATATCTTCTAATAATGGCATTTATCAGTATTTTGTGTATAATTGAAAGAAAAAATCGAACATTAAGTAACAACATGAAATAGAGTTATGTATGTAATTTCAAATATTTTAGGTAATAATACTATTTTTACAGGTATTTGCTTTTTAGTTGTTTTTGAAGAAGGAAAAGAATAGCTTCTATACATATTCAACTAATAGAAATCATACCAAAACAAAAATATACTTAAAATTTTGGAACCAGTTGAGAAACTACAAGATTTCAAAAACAGGAAATCAGGATTATATAACATTTTAATGTGATCTACCCTTGGAAAACATAGTTAAACAAACCGTATATCTGTACAGGAAATACTCCAGCATAAAGTTGTAATACATTGTGGTGAAGGCTTACATCTGCAGATTTTTCTCCTGCAATGCCCCACTGTTACTGTGGCTTACTGCATTGCATCAAGACTGCCTTTCTGTTTGGAAGACCCTCTCAGTAGAAACAAGACTCTAAGTTCAGATTTTATTTCCCTTGGTATAAGAATATGGGAATTTAAGAGTCCTGGGAAATACAGTTTTAGCTTTTAAAAGTAAATGTATCACATTCTTTAATTAGGATCTATGTTTGAGTATGTTTTTCAAAATCTTAACATATGACCCAGTTATCTTACAAATTTCTCGAGCTACAAATTTTCAGGAAAATCCAGGTATGTAATATGATGTCTTTCAAGATACTATTTCACAAAAAGACAAATAATATATCAATATTAAGAACTTCTTAGTCAAAAAACACTTACAGCATGGGCAAATGTTCTAATTTATGGTTTCTTTTAAAGAGAATACAAACTCGAATTCAAAAGTGTGCTCTAGTCTCAGCCCTTCCTATTCAGTATTTTACTCATCTGTATGGAATAGTCAGATGTAGACTGTACACTGTAAAGAACGCTAACTAGGAATCAGGGAAGCTTAAATCTAATGTCCAATTAGTTGCACACTAATTTTTAACTTGAGTGGATTCAAAGACTCAATGTGTGCCTCACTCTTCTTACCAAAAAAACAAATCAGATGATGGAGTAAGAAAACACAAGCTCTTTAAATCTTTAAAGTGATAAAGATATATATATATATATATATATATTATACATATAATAAATACACACTCACAAACACATATATATATATTATACACACACACACACACACACACACACACACACACAGATATATTAGCTATGGAATACACAGATCGACTCTCTCTACAAACAAAGTGGCAGGCATGTTTACCTCCTTTACAAAAGAATTAGGTTCCCCAAATTTGGGGTTCTTTTCTTAGAGTGTATCTCACTGTGTGTTTAATTATCACCTGGCTCTGTTCCTGTTACTCGAAGGGAACCGAGGCTTGGGGAAATGGCACATGGGCAGACACTCTGTTGTCGGTAATACTCTTTCTTTCTTCTCTGATCCAGCATTCCCCTATTTTCTACCAGTGTCCATGACACTGTAGCAGGCTAAGCTGTTCACTTGCAAATTGGGTAAACACTTCACAATTTTTGACACCTACACTTTATTTAGCATATATTTTACTATGTATCACATATATAGAACACATACATCAGTGTATATGTAAAAGTGAGATTAATTAGCCCAGCAACTATACTTTATTTGTTCACCAAATATTTATTGTTTCTAGGGTAAGGGCAAGGTCAGGATACAGCAGTCAACAAGGGAGAAACACGTGGTTCGTGACTTAATGGAAATGACAAATAACGAACACAGAGTTAAGTACCTGACGTTGCCAGACACGACTTAAATTGTGTTAAAACAATTGTTTAACACAACTATTCCGCATATTTCTAGTAAATTGGAATCCATCTTTAGAGTCCAAATTAATGTGGTTTAACTACTTACAAGTGGGAGGATTTATTTTCTCAATGTCTAGTAAATATAAATAAGAGGTGAAAAATCTCTCCTTGGAAAACGGTAAGTAACTGATTAAAGAAACTGAAGATGATGGAAACAGATGAAGAGTTATACCATATTCATGGACTGTAAGAATTAATATTTTTAAATGACCATCATATGCAAGAATACCTGCAGATTTAGTGTAATATCTAACAAATTACCAAGAGCAATATTCAAAACAAATAATTCTAAAATTTATATGGAAACAAAAGACCCTCAATAGCCAAAACAGTCTTGAGAAAGAAGAAAAAATATGACGGTATCATGCACTCTGATTTCAAACTAAATCACAAAGCTATAGTTAACAAAACAGTATGGCACTGGCACAAACACCAATGAAGAGATCAATAGAACAGTACCCAAAGCCCAGAAATAGGTACAGACTTTCGTGGGCAATGAATCTACAACAAAGTAGGCAAGAATATACAATGAGGAAAGAATAGCCTCTTCAATCAATGGTGCTGGGAACTTTGAGAAAACTGGACAGCTACATGCAAAAGAACCAAATTGGATTTTCTCACTCCGTTAAGAAAAATAAATTAAAAATGTATCAAAAACTGAAATGTAAGACCTGAAACCATACAACTTCTAGAAGTAAACATAGGCGGTGAGCTCTTTTAATTTGTTCTTAGTAATATTTTTGAGATATGTTTACTTAGGCAAGGGAAACAAATTAAAAATTAAAAAATGGGAATGCATCAATGTTTCTGCACTGCAGAGGAAATGATCAGCCAAAAATTCCAGTTTCAGTTTCTTTAAAGTGGATTCTTAGAAAGAACTCTGAATGTAGACTGTAGTTTGATTCTTACCATTTATCAAGTTACATAATTTGGCAAATTACTTCTCGTTGGCAGCCCATTCCTTTCAGCACATTGAATATGTTATCTCTCTGCCTTGGGTGTCCACCACTGCTGATGAGAAACCACCTGTTCATTTTATGGAGCATCCCTTATGTATGATGTGTCGCTACCCTCTAGTTTCAGTCAAGACTGTTTCTTGACTATTTTATGCAGAAATTTGAGTTTTGCATATGTGGAGTTCACTGAACTTCTTGGATGTGTAGACTAATACTTTTTAGTAAATTTGAGAATTGTTCAGCCATTAGTTTTTCAAATTATTCTCCTTTCTTGAAAGGCCTGGAATCATTAAGCACCCACAGTCTTGCAGAGGTGCTCTATGTGGCCGTTGAGGCATACCCTCATCTCTGCCTTAGCCTTCCTCTCCCACCTGTGCAGAGTCTTAAGGTCAACCAGTGGTGAGAGCATAAGCCCTTCTTACATCATTCTAAGCACACGCAGAGCCTGGGGTGAATGCTAAGACCTAAGAAATTGCGTATCCCACAAGCTCCCCAGGAAGCTGCTGGAGCTTTTCACACTGTCTGTGGATACCTCATTACCCTGCTTTTCCTTCGAAGCTTCTTGTTTTGCTTAAAAGTTTATTTGTTATCCAATGCTTCAGGCACCATTTAAAGAAAACAATTTCTGACAGACACCAGTGGATAAGTAAAGGGAATTTTACACTTGAATATTCCTAGTTGATAACTTTTGAAAGAGTAACTGTTATGAAACCTTCATTTTGTTAAAAGAAATTTATTTTACCTCGTTTACCAAGTAAAAATGTGTACAACATTTATCACAATGTCAAGGTGATGATAAGATCAAATATATTCCACCTTGGGGAATCCAATGGAAAAGCAAGATATAGGTAAAAAGTTTTTAACTGATGACTGGAAGAGAGTAGGTATGCGGATACTTAGAACATAGAATGTGAGGATTGAGCATAAAATAGTGGATTGATACATGACAAAAATGTGCAGTGTATGTATACTATATATCATTATATAGTTAGGATCATTTATTACATATTATTATTGAAATTTGGATAAATGTGTATCTGTATATTAATATACAAATTAAGATAAAATTACAGCAATGTAAAAATTTAAAATGTACATTCAAAAACACCAGCTTTGCCTGATTGTGACTGCATTTAACTGTCCTTTTAAGCATGAAGAAAATTTATTACAATCAGATATTTAACATTATAACAGGAAAAAATAAATTCTTTATACAGAACACACAGAACAACTGATTTTCAATAGTCAATTAAAAGTAAAATATCTTCTAATAATGGCATTTATCAGTATTTTGTGTCTAATTCAAAGTAAAAATCGAACATTAAGTAATAACATGAAATAGAGATATGTATGTAATTTCAAATATTTTAGCTAATAATACTATTTTTATAGGTATTTGCTTTTTAGTTGTTTTTGAAGAAGGAAAAGAATAGCTTCTATACAAATTCAACTAATAGAAATCATACCAAAACAAAAAAATACTTAAAATTTTGGACCAGTTGAGAAACTACAAGTTTTCAAAAACAGGAAATCAGGATTATATAACATTTTAATGTGATCTACACTTGGAAAACATAGTTAAACAAACCGTATATCTGTACAGGAAATACTCCAGCATAAAGTTGTAATACATTGTGGTGAAGGCTTACATCTGCAGATTTTTCTCCTGCAATGCCCCACTGTTACTGTGGCTTACTGCATTGCATCAAGACTGCCTTTCTGTTTGGAAGACCCTCTCAGTACAAACAAGACTCTAAGTTCACATTTTATTTCCCTTGGTATTAGAATATGGGAATTTAAGAGTCCTGGGAAATACTGTTTTAGCCTTTAAAAGTAAATCTATCACATTCTTTAATTAGGATCTATGTTTGAGTATGTTTTTCAAAATCTTAACATATGACCCAGTTATCTTACAAATTTCTCGAGCTACAAATTTTCAGGGAAATCCAGGTGTGTAATATGATGTCTTTCAAGATACTATTTCACAAAAAGAAAATAATATATCAATATTAAGAACTTCTTAGTCAAAAAACACTTACAGCAGGGGGAAATGGTCTAATTTATGGTTTCTTTTAAAGAGAATACAAACTCGAATTTAAAAGTGTGCTCTAGTCTCAGCCCTTCCTTTTCAGTATTTTACTCATCTGTATGGAATAGTCAGATGTAGACTGTACACTGTAAAGAACGCTAACTAGGAATCAGGGAAGCTTAAATCTAATGTCCAATTAGTTGCACACTAATTTTTAACTTGAGTGGATTCAAAGACTCAATGTGTGCCTCACTCTTCTTACCAAAAAAACAAATCACATGATGGAATAAGAAAACTCAAGCTCTTTAAAACTTTAAAGTGATAAAGATAGATAGATAAATATATATTATACATATAATAGATACACACTCACAAACACATATATATATATTATACACACACACACACACACACGCACACACACACACACACACACACACATATATATTAGCTATGGAAAACACAGATCGACTCTCTCTACAAACAAAGTGGCAGGCATGTTTACCTCCTTTTCAAAAGATTCAGGTTCCCCAAATTTCGGGTTCTTTTCTTAGAGTGTATCTCACTGTGTGTTTAAGTGTCACCTGGCTCTGTTCCTGTTTTTCGAGTGGAACCGAGGCTTGGGGAAATGGCACATGTGCAGACACTCTGTTGTCGGTAATACTCTGTCTTTCTTCTCTGATCCAGCATTCCCCTATTTTCTACCAGTGTCCATGACACTGTAGCAGGCTGAGCTGTTCACTTGCAAATTGGGTAAACACTTCACAATTTTTGACACCTACACTTTATTTAGCTTATAATTTACTATGTATCACATATATACAACACATACATCAGTGTATATGTAAAAGTGAGATTAATTAGCCCAGCAACTATACTTTATTTTTTCACCAAATATTTATTGTTTCTAGGGTAAGGGCAAGGTCAGGATACAGCAGTCAACAAGGGAGAAACACGTGGTTCGTGACTTAATGGAACTGACAAATAACGAACACAGAGTTAGGTACCTGACGTTGCCAGAGACGACTTAAATTGTGTTAAAACAATTGTTTAACACAACTATTCCGCATATTTCTAGTAAATTGGAATCCATCTTTAGAGTCCAAATTAATGTGGTTTAATTACTTACAAGTGGGAGGATTTATTTTCTCAATGTCTAGTAAATATAAATAAGTGGTGAAAAATCTCTCCTTGGAAAACGGTAAGTAACTGATTAAAGAAACTGAAGATGCTGGAAACAGATGAAGAGATATACCATATTCATGGACTGTAAGAATTAATATTTTTAAATGACCATCATATGCAAGAATACCTACAGATTTAGTGTAATATCTATCAAATTACCAAGAGCAATATTCAGAACAAATAATTCTAAAATTTATATGGAAACCAAAGACCCTCAATAGCCAAAACAGTCTTGAGAAAGAAGAAAAATATGACGGTATCATGCACTCTGATTTCAAACTAAATCACTAAGCTATAGTTAACAAAACAGTACGGCACTGGCACAAACACCAATGCAGAGATCAATAGAACAGTACCCAAAGCCCAGAAATAGGTACAGACTTTCGTGGGCAATAAATCTACAACAAAGTAGGCAAGAATATACAATGAGGAAAGAATAGCCTCTTCAATCAATGGTGCTGGGAACTTTGAGAAAACTGGACAGCTACATGCAAAAGAACCAAATTGGATTTTCTCACTCCGTTAAGAAAAATAAATTAAAAATGGACCAAAAACTGAAATGTAAGACCTGAAACCATACAACTTCTAGAAGTAAACATAGGCGGTGAACACTTTTGCTTAAGCAAGGGAAACAAATTAAAAAATAAAAAATGGGACTGCATCAATGTTTCTGCACTGCAAAGGAAATGATCAGCCAAAAATTCCAGTTTCAGTTTCTTTAAAGTTGATTCTTAGAAAGAACTCTGAATGCAGACAGTATTTTGATTCTTACCATTTACCAAGTTACATAATTTGGCAAATTACTTCTCGTTGGCAGCCCATTCCTTTCAGCACTTTGAATATGTTATCTCTCTGCCTTGGGTCTCCACCACTGCTGATGAGAAACCACCTGTTCATCTTATTGAGCATCCCTTATGTATGATGAGTCGGTACTCTCTAGTTTCAGTCAAGACTGTTTCTTCACTATTTCATGCAGAAATTTGAGTTTGTCATATGTAGAGTTCACTGAACTTCTTGGATGTGTAGACTAATAATTTTTAGTAAATTTGAGAATTGTTCAGCCATTAGTTTTGCAAATTATTCTCCTTTCTTGAAAGGCCTGGAATCAGCAAGCACCCACAGTCTTGCAGAAGTGTTCTATGTGGCCGTTGAGGCATACCCTCATCTCTGCCTTAGCCTTCCTCTCCTACCTGTGCAAAGTCTTAAGGTCAACCAGTGGTGAGAGCATAAGCCCTTCTTACATCATTCTAAGCACACGCAGAGCCTGGAGTGAATGCTCAGACCTAAGAATTTGCGTATCCCACAAGCTCCCCAGGAAGCTGCTGGAGCTTTTCACACTGTCTGTGGATACCTCATTACCCTGCTTTTCCTTTGAAGCTTCTTGTTTTGCTTAAAAGTTTATTTGTTATCCAATGCTTCAGGCTCCATTTAAAGAAAACAATTTCTGACAGACACCAGTGGATAGGTAAAGGGATTTTTACACTTGAATATTCCTAGTTGATAACTTTTGAAAGAGTAACTGTTATGAAACCTTCATTTTGTTAAAAGAAATTTATTTTACCTCGTTTACCAAGTAAAAATGTGTACAACATTTATCACAATGTCAAGGTGATGATAAGATCAAATATATTCCACCTTGGGGAATCCAATTGTAAAGCAAGATATAGGTAAAAAGTTTTTAATTGATGACTGGAAGAGAGTAGGTATGCGGATACTTAGAACATAGAATGTGAGGATTGAGCATAAAATAGTGGATTGATACATGATAAAAGTGTGCAGTGTATGTATACAATATACCATTATATAGTTAGGATAATTTATTACATATTTTTATTGAAATTTGGATAAATGTGTATCTGTATATTAATATACAAATTAAGATAAAATTTCAGCAATGTAAACATTAAAAATGTACATTCAAAAACACCAGCGTTGCCTGATTGTGACTGCATTTAACTGTCCTTTTAAGCATGAAGAAAATTTATTACAATCAGTTATTTATCATTATAACAGGAAAAAACAAATTCTTTATACAGAACATAGAGAACAACTGATTTTCAATAGTCAATTAAAAGTAAATTATCTTCTAATAATGGCATTTATCAGTATTTTGTGTCTAATTCAAAGAAAAAATCGAACATTAAGTAATAACGTGAAATAGAGATATGTATGTAATTTCAACTATTTTAGCTAATGATACTATTTTTATAGGAATTTGCTTTTTAGTTGTTTTTGAAGAAGGAAAAGAATAGCTTCTATACATATTCAACTAATAGAAATCTTACCAAAACAAAAAATAATTAAAACTTTGGAATCAGTTGAGAAACTACAAGTTCTCAAAAACAGGAAATCAGGATTATATAACATTTTAATGTGATCTACTCTTGGAAAACATAGTTAAACAAACCGTATATCTGTACAGGAAATACTCCAGCATAAAGTTGTAATACATTGTGGTGAAGGCTTACATCTGCAGATTTTTCTCCTGCAATGCCCCACTGTTACTGTGGCTTACTGCATTGCATCAAGACTGCCTTTCTGTTTGGAAGACCCTCTCAGTACAAACAAGACTCTAAGTTCAGATTTTATTTTCCCTTGGTATTAGAATATGGGAATTTAAGAGTCCTGGGAAATACTGTTTTAGCCTTTAAAAGTAAATCTATCACATTCTTTAATTAGGATCTCTGTTTGAGTATGTTTTTCAAAATCTTAACTTATGACCCAGTTATCTTACAAATTTCTCGAGCTACAAATTTTGAGGAAAATCCAGGTGTGTAATATGATGTCTTTCAAGATACTATTTCACAAAAAGACAAATAATATATCAATATTAAGAACTTCTTATTCAAAAAACACTTACAGCAGGGGCAAATGGTCTAATTTATGGTTTCTTTTAAAGAGAATACAAACTCGAATTCAAAAGTGTGCTCTAGTCTCAGACCTTCCTAGTCAGTATTTTACTCATCTGTATGGAATAGTCAGATGTAGACTGTACACTGTAAAGAACGCTAACTAGGAATCAGGGAAGCTTAAATCTAATGTCCAATTAGTTGCACACTAATTTTTAACTTCAGTGGATTCAAAGACTCAATGTGTGCCTCACCCTTCTTACCAAAAAAACAAATCAGATGATGGAATAAGAAAACTCAAGCTCTTTAAAACTTTAAAGTGATAAAGATAGTTAGATATATATATATTATACATATAATACATACACACTCACAAACACATATATATATTTTATACACACACACACACACACACACAAATACACACACACAGATATATTAGCTATGGAGAACACAGGTCGACTCTCTCTACAAACAAATTGGCAGGCATGTTTCCCTCCTTTTCAAAAGATTCAGGTTCCCCAAATTTCGGGTTCTTTTCTTAGAGTGTATCTCACTGTGTGTTTAAGTGTCACCTGGCTCTGTTCCTGTTACTCGAAGGGAACCGAGGCTTGGGGAAATGGCACATGTGCAGACACTCTGTTGTCGGTAATACTCTGTCTTTCTTCTCTGATCCAGCATTCCCCTATTTTCTACCAGTGTCCATGACACTGTAGCAGGCTAAGCTGTTCACTTGCAAATTGGGTAAACACTTCACAATTTTTGACACCTACACTTTATTTAGCATATATTTTACTATGTATCACATATATACAACACATACATCAGTGTATATGTAAAAGTGAGATTAATTAGCCCAGCAACTATACTTTATTTGTTCACCAAATATTTATTGTTTCTAGGGTAAGGGCAAGGTCAGGATACAGCAGTCAACAAGGGAGAAACACGTGGTTCGTGACTTAATGGAACTGACAAATAACGAACACAGAGTTAAGTACCTGACGTTGCCAGACACGACTTAAATTGTGTTAAAACAATTGTTTAACACAACTATTCCGCATATTTCTAGTAAATTGGAATCCATCTTTAGAGTCCAAATTAATGTGGTTTAACTACTTACAAGTGGGAGGATTTATTTTCTCAATGTCTAGTAAGTATAAATAAGAGGTGAAAAATCTCTCCTTGGAAAACGGTAAGTAACTGATTAAAGAAACTGAAGATGATGGAAACAGATGAAGAGATATACCATATTCATGGACTGTAAGAATTAATATTTTTAAATGACCATCATATGCAAGAATACCTACAGATTTAGTGTAATATCTATCAAATTACCAAGAGCAATATTCAGAACAAATAATTCTAAAATTTATATGGAAAAAAAAGACCCTCAATAGCCAAAACAGTCTCGAGAAAGAAGAAAAAATATGACGGTATAATGTACTCTGATTTCAAACTAAATCACAAAGCTATAGTTAACAAAACAGTATGGCACTGGCACAAACACCAATGCAGAGATCAATAGAACAGTACCCAAAGCCCAGAAATAGGTACAGACTTTCGTGGGCAATAAATCTACAACAAAGTAGGCAAGAATATACAATGAGGAAAGAATAGCCTCTTCAATCAATGGTGCTGGGAACTTTGAGAAAACTGGACAGCTACATGCAAAAGAACCAAATTGGATTTTCTCACTCCGTTAAGAAAAATAAATTAAAAATAGATCAAAAACTGAAATGTAAGACCTGAAACCATACAACTTCTAGAAGTAAACGTAGGCGGTGAGCTGTTTTAGTTTGTTCTTAGTATTAATTATCAGATATGTTTACTTAGGCAAGGGAAACAAATTAAAAATTAAAAAATGGGACTGCATCAATGTTTCTAGACTGCAAAGGAAATGATCAGCCAAAAATTCCAGTTTCAGTTTCTTTAAAGTGGATTCTTAGAAAGAACTCTGAATGCAGACAGTATTTTGATTCTTACCATTTACCAAGTTACATAATTTGGCAAATTACTTCTCGTTGGCAGCCCATTCCTTTCAGCACTTTGAATATGTTATCTCTCTGCCTTGGGTCTCCACCACTGCTGATGAGAAACCACCTGCTCATCTTATTGAGCATCCCTTATGTATGATGAGTCTCTACACTCTAGTTTCAGTCAAGACTGTTTCTTCACTATTTCATGCAGAAATTTGAGTTTGGCATATGTGGAGTTCACTGAACTTCTTGGATGTGTAGACTAATACTTTTTAGTAAATTTGAGAATTGTTCAGCCATTAGTTTTGCAAATTATTCTCCTTTCTTGAAAGGCCTGGAATCAGTAAGCACCCACAGTCTTGCAGAGGTGCTCTATGTGGCCGTTGAGGCATACCCTCATCTCTGCCTTAGCCTTCCTCTCCTACCTGTGCAGAGTCTTAAGGTCAACCAGTGGTGAGAGCATAAGCCCTTCTTACATCATTCTAAGCACACGCAGAGCCTGGGGTGAATGCTCAGACCTAAGAATTTGCGTATCCCACAAGCTCCCCAGGAAGCTGCTGGAGCTTTTCACACTGTCTGTGGATACCTCATTACCCTGCTTTTCCTTCGAAGCTTCTTGTTTTGCTTAAAAGTTTATTTGTTATCCAATGCTTCAGGCACCATTTAAAGAAAACAATTTCTGACATACACCAGTGGATAGGTAAAGGGATTTTTACACTTGAATATTCCTAGTTGATAACTTTTGAAAGAGTAACTGTTAGGAAACCTTCATTTTGTTAAAAGAAATTTATTTTACCTCGTTTACGAAGTAAAAATGTGTACAACATTTATCACAATGTCAAGGTGATGATAAGATCAAATATATTCCACCTTGGGGAATCCAATGGAAAAGCAAGATATAGATAAAAAGTTTTTAATTGATTACTGGAAGAGAGTAGGTATGCGGATACTTAGAACATAGAATGTGAGGATTGAGCATAAAATAGTGGATTGATACATGACAAAAATGTGCAGGGTATCTATACAATATATCGTTATAGAGTTAGGATAATTTATTACATATTATTATTGAAATTTGGATAAATGTCTATCTGTATATTAATATACAAATTAAGATAAAATTACAGCAATGTAAACATTAAAAATATACATTCAAAAACACCAGCTTTGCCTTAAGAAATAAAGAATGCTGTATTCCACTTATGATTGTGACTGCACTTAACTGTCCTTTTAAGCATGAAGAAAAATTATTACAATCAGTTATTTATCATTAAAACAGGATAAAACAAATTCTTTATACAGAACATAGAGAACAACTGATTTTCAATAGTCAATTAAAAGTAAATTATCTTCTAATAATGGCATTTATCAGTATTTTGTGTCTAATTCAAAGAAAAACTCGAACATTAAGTAATAACGTGAAATAGAGATATATATGTAATTTCAACTATTTTAGCTAATGATACTATTTTTATAGGAATTTGCTTTTTAGTTGTTTTTGAAGAAGGAAAAGAATAGCTTCTATACATATTCAAGTAATAGAAATCTTACCAAAACAAAAAATACTTAAAACTTTGGAACCAGTTGAGAAACTAGAAGTTTTCAAAAACAGGAAATCAGGATTATATAACATTTTAATGTGATCTACTCTTGGAAAACATAGTTAAACAAACCGTATAACTGTACAGGAAATACTCCAGCATAAAGTTGTAATACATTGTGGTGAAGGCTTACATCTGCAGATTTTTCTCCTGCAATGCCCCACTGTTACTGTGGCTTACTGCATTGCATCAAGACTGCCTTTCTGTTTGGAAGACCCTCTCAGTACAAACAAGACTCTAAGTTCAGATTTTATTTTCCCTTGGTATTAGAATATGGGAATTTAAGAGTCCTGGGAAATACTGTTTTAGCCTTTAAAAGTAAATCTATCACATTCTTTAATTAGGATCTCTGTTTGAGTATGTTTTTCAAAATCTTAACTTATGACCCAGTTATCTTACAAATTTCTCGAGCTACAAATTTTGAGGAAAATCCAGGTGTGTAATATGATGTCTTTCAAGATACTATTTCACAAAAAGACAAATAATATATCAATATTAAGAACTTCTTATTCAAAAAACACTTACAGCAGGGGCAAATGGTCTAATTTATGGTTTCTTTTAAAGAGAATACAAACTCGAATTCAAAAGTGTGCTCTAGTCTCAGCCCTTCCTAGTCAGTATTTTACTCATCTGTAAGGAATAGTCAGATGTAGACTTTACAGTGTAAAGAAGGCTAACTAGGTATCAGGGAAGCTTAAATCTAATGTCCAATTAGTTGCACACTAATTTTTAACTTCAGTGGATTCAAAGACTCAATGTGTGCCTCACCCTTCTTACCAAAAAACAAATCAGATGATGGAATAAGAAAACTCAAGCTCTTTAAAACTTTAAAGTGATAAAGATAGTTATATATATATATATTATACATATAATACATACACACTCACAAACACATATATATATATTATATACACACACACACACACACACAGATATATTAGCTATGGAAAACACAGGTCGACTCTCTCTACAAACAAATTGGCAGGCATGTTAACCTCCTTTTCAAAAGACTCAGGTTCCCCAAAATTTTGGTTCTTTTTTTAGAGTGTATTTCACTGTGTGTTTAAGTGTCACCTGGCTCTGTTCCTGTTACTCGAAGGGAACCGAGGCTTGGGGAAATGGCACATGTGCAGACACTCTGTTGTCGGTAATACTCTGTCTTTCTTCTCTGATCCAGCATTCCCCTATTTTCTACCAGTGTCCATGACACTGTAGCAGGCTAAGCTGTTCACTTGCAAATTGGGTAAACACTTCACAATTTTTGACACCTACACTTTATTTAGCATATATTTTACTATGTATCACATATATACAACACATACATCAGTGTATATGTAAAAGTGAGATTAATTAGCCCAGCAACTATACTTTATTTGTTCACCAAATATTTATTGTTTCTAGGGTAAGGGCAAGGTCAGGATACAGCAGTCAACAAGGGAGAAACACGTGGTTCGTGACTTAATGGAACTGACAAATAACGAACACAGAGTTAGGTACCTGACGTTGCCAGACACGACTTAAATTGTGTTAAAACAATTGTTTAACACAACTATTCCGCATATTTCTAGTAAATTGGAATCCATCTTTAGAGTCCAAATTAATGTGGTTTAACTACTTACAAGTGGGAGGATTTATTTTCTCAATGTCTAGTAAATATAAATAAGAGGTGAAAAATCTCTCCTTGGAAAACGGTAAGTAACTGATTAAAGAAACTGAAGATGATGGAAACAGATGAAGAGATATACCATATTCATGGACTGTAAGAATTAATATTTTTAAATGACCATCATATGCAAGAATACCTACAGATTTAGTGTAATATCTATCAAATTACCAAGAGCAATATTCAGAACAAATAATTCTAAAATTTATATGGAAACAAAAGACCCTCAATAGCCAAAACAGTCTTGAGAAAGAAGAAAAAATATGACGGTATCATGCACTCTGATTTCAAACTAAATCACAAAGCTATAGTTAACAAAACAGTATGGCACTGGCACAAACACCAATGCAGAGATCAATAGAACAGGACCCAAAGCCCAGAAATAGGTACAGACTTTCGTGGGCAATAAATCTACAACAAAGTAGGCAAGAATATACAATGAGGAAAGAATAGCCTCTTCAATCAATGGTGCTGGGAACTTTGAGAAAACTGGACAGCTACATGCAAAAGAACCAAATTGGATTTTCTCACTCCGTTAAGAAAAATAAATTAAAAATGGATCAAAAACTGAAATGTAAGACCTGAAACCATAAAACTTCTAGAAGTAAACATAGGCGGTGAGCTCTTTTAGTTTGTTCTTAGTAATATTTTTGAGATATGTTTACTTAGGCAAAGGAAACAAATTAAAAATTAAAAAAAGGAACTGCATCAATGTTTCTCCACTGCAAAGGAAATGATCAGCCAAAAATTCCAGTTTCAGTTTCTTTAAAGTGGATTCTTAGAAAGAACTCTGAATGCAGACAGTATTTTGATTCTTACCATTTACCAAGTTACATAATTTGGCAAATTACTTCTCGTTGGCAGCCCATTCCTTTCAGCACTTTGAATATGTTATCTCTCTGCCTTGGGTCTCCACCACTGCTGATGAGAAACCACCTGTTCATCTTATTGAGCATCCCTTATGTATGATGAGTCGCTACCCTCTAGTTTCAGTCAAGACTGTTTCTTGACTATTTCATGCAGAAATTTGAGTTTTGCATATGTGGAGTTCACTGAACTTCTTGGATGTGTAGACTAATAATTTTTAGTAAATTTGAGAATTGTTCAGCCATTAGTTTTGCAAATTATTCTCCTTTCTTGAAAGGCCTGGAATCAGCAAGCACCCACAGTCTTGCAGAGGTGCTCTATGTGGCCGTTTAGGCATACCCTCATCTCTGCCTTAGCCTTCCTCTCCTACCTGTGCAGAGTCTTAAGGTCAACCAGTGGTGAGAGCATAAGCCCTTCTTACATCATTCTAAGCACACGCAGAGCCTGGAGTGAATGCTCAGACCTAAGAATTTGCGTATCCCACAAGCTCCCCAGGAAGCTGCTGGAGCTTTTCACACTGTCTGTGGATACCTCATTACCCTGCTTTTCCTTCGAAGCTTCTTGTTTTGCTTAAAAGTTTATTTGTTATCCAATGCTTCAGGCACCATTTAAAGAAAACAATTTCTGACATACACCAGTGGATAGGTAAAGGGATTTTTACACTTGAAGATTCCTAGTTGATAACTTTTGAAAGAGTAACTGTTAGGAAACCTTCATTTTGTTAAAAGAAATTTAGTTTAGTCGTTTACGAAGTAAAAATGTGTACAACATTTATCACAATGTCAAGGTGATGATAAGATCAAATATATTCCACCTTGGGGAATCCAATGGAAAAGCAAGATATAGATAAAAAGTTTTTAATTGATGACTGGAAGAGAGTAGGTATGCGGATACTTAGAACATAGAATGTGAGGATTGAGTATAAAATAGTGGATTGATACATGACAAAAATGTGCAGGGTATCTATACAATATATCGTTATAGAGTTAGGATAATTTATTATATATTATTATTGAAATTTGGATAAATGTGTATCTGTATATTAATATACAAATTAAGATAAAATTACAGCAATGTAAACATTAAAAATGTACATTCAAAAACACCAGCTTTGCCTTAAGAAATAAAGAATGCTGTATTCCACTTATGATTGTGACTGCACTTAACTGTCCTTTTAAGCATGAAGAAAATTTATTACAATCAGTTATTTATCATTATAACAGGAAAAAACAAATTCTTTATACAGAACATAGAGAACAACTGATTTTCAATAGTCAATTAAAAGTAAATTATCTTCTAATAATGGCATTTATCAGTATTTTGTGTCTAATTCAAAGAAAAAATCGAACATTAAGTAATAACGTGAAATAGAGATATGTATGTAATTTCAACTATTTTAGCTAATGATACTATTTTTATAGGAATTTGCTTTTTAGTTGTTTTTGAAGAAGGAAAAGAATAGCTTCTATACATATTCAACTAATAGAAATCTTACCAAAACAAAAAATAATTAAAACTTTGGAATCAGTTGAGAAACTACAAGTTTTCAAAAACAGGAAATAAGGATTATATAACATTTTAATGTGATCTACTCTTGGAAAACATAGTTAAACAAACCGTATATCTGTACAGGAAATACTCCAGCATAAAGTTGTAATACATTGTGGTGAAGGCTTACATCTGCAGATTTTTCTCCTGCAATGCTCCACTGTTACTGTGGCTTACTGCATTGCATCAAGACTGCCTTTCTGTTTGGAAGACCCTCTCAGTACAAACAAGACTCTAAGTTCAGATTTTATTTTCCCTTGGTATTAGAATATGGGAATTTAAGAGTCCTGGGAAATACTGTTTTAGCCTTTAAAAGTAAATCTATCACATTCTTTAATTAGGATCTCTGTTTGAGTATGTTTTTCAAAATCTTAACTTATAACCCAGTTATCTTACAAATTTCTCGAGCTACAAATTTTCAGGAAAATCCAGGTGTGTAATATGATGTCTTTCAAGATACTATTTCACAAAAAGACAAATAATATATCAATATTAAGAACTTCTTAGTCAAAAAACACTTACAGCAGGGGCAAATGGTCTAATTTATGGTTTCTTTTAAAGAGAATACAAACTCGAATTCAAAAGTGTGCTCTAGTCTCAGACCTTCCTAGTCAGTATTTTACTCATCTGTATGGAATAGTCAAATGTAGACTGTACACTGTAAAGAACGCTAACTAGGAATCAGGGAAGCTTAAATCTAATGTCCAATTAGTTGCACACTAATTTTTAACTTCAGTGGATTCAAAGACTCAATGTGTGCCTCACCCTTCTTACCAAAAAAACAAATCAGATGATGGAATAAGAAAACTCAAGCTCTTTAAAACTTTAAAGTGATAAAGATAGTTAGATATATATATATTATACATATAATACATACACACTCACAAACACATATATATATTTTATACACACACACACACACACACACAAATACACACACACAGATATATTAGCTATGGAGAACACAGGTCGACTCTCTCTACAAACAAATTGGCAGGCATGTTTCCCTCCTTTTCAAAAGATTCAGGTTCCCCAAATTTCGGGTTCTTTTCTTAGAGTGTATCTCACTGTGTGTTTAAGTGTCACCTGGCTCTGTTCCTGTTACTCGAAGGGAACCGAGGCTTGGGGAAATGGCACATGTGCAGACACTCTGTTGTCGGTAATACTCTGTCTTTCTTCTCTGATCCAGCATTCCCCTATTTTCTACCAGTGTCCATGACACTGTAGCAGGCTAAGCTGTTCACTTGCAAATTGGGTAAACACTTCACAATTTTTGACACCTACACTTTATTTAGCATATATTTTACTATGTATCACATATATACAACACATACATCAGTGTATATGTAAAAGTGAGATTAATTAGCCCAGCAACTATACTTTATTTGTTCACCAAATATTTATTGTTTCTAGGGTAAGGGCAAGGTCAGGATACAGCAGTCAACAAGGGAGAAACACGTGGTTCGTGACTTAATGGAACTGACAAATAACGAACACAGAGTTAAGTACCTGACGTTGCCAGACACGACTTAAATTGTGTTAAAACAATTGTTTAACACAACTATTCCGCATATTTCTAGTAAATTGGAATCCATCTTTAGAGTCCAAATTAATGTGGTTTAACTACTTACAAGTGGGAGGATTTATTTTCTCAATGTCTAGTAAGTATAAATAAGAGGTGAAAAATCTCTCCTTGGAAAACGGTAAGTAACTGATTAAAGAAACTGAAGATGATGGAAACAGATGAAGAGATATACCATATTCATGGACTGTAAGAATTAATATTTTTAAATGACCATCATATGCAAGAATACCTACAGATTTAGTGTAATATCTATCAAATTACCAAGAGCAATATTCAGAACAAATAATTCTAAAATTTATATGGAAAAAAAAGACCCTCAATAGCCAAAACAGTCTCGAGAAAGAAGAAAAAATATGACGGTATAATGCACTCTGATTTCAAACTAAATCACAAAGCTATAGTTAACAAAACAGTATGGCACTGGCACAAACACCAATGCAGAGATCAATAGAACAGTACCCAAAGCCCAGAAATAGGTACAGACTTTCGTGGGCAATAAATCTACAACAAAGTAGGCAAGAATATACAATGAGGAAAGAATAGCCTCTTCAATCAATGGTGCTGGGAACTTTGAGAAAACTGGACAGCTACATGCAAAAGAACCAAATTGGATTTTCTCACTCCGTTAAGAAAAATAAATTAAAAATGGATCAAAAACTGAAATGTAAGACCTGAAACCATACAACTTCTAGAAGTAAACGTAGGCGGTGAGCTGTTGTAGTTTGTTCTTAGTATTAATTATCAGATATGTTTACTTAGGCAAGGGAAACAAATTAAAAATTAAAAAATGGGACTGCATCAATGTTTCTAGACTGCAAAGGAAATGATCAGCCAAAAATTCCAGTTTCAGTTTCTTTAAAGTGGATTCTTAGAAAGAACTCTGAATGCAGACAGTATTTTGATTCTTACCATTTACCAAGTTACATAATTTGGCAAATTACTTCTCGTTGGCAGCCCATTCCTTTCAGCACTTTGAATATGTTATCTCTCTGCCTTGGGTCTCCACCACTGCTGATGAGAAACCACCTGCTCATCTTATTGAGCATCCCTTATGTATGATGAGTCTCTACACTCTAGTTTCAGTCAAGACTGTTTCTTCACTATTTCATGCAGAAATTTGAGTTTGGCATATGTGGAGTTCACTGAACTTCTTGGATGTGTAGACTAATACTTTTTAGTAAATTTGAGAATTGTTCAGCCATTAGTTTTGCAAATTATTCTCCTTTCTTGAAAGGCCTGGAATCAGTAAGCACCCACAGTCTTGCAGAGGTGCTCTATGTGGCCGTTGAGGCATACCCTCATCTCTGCCTTAGCCTTCCTCTCCTACCTGTGCAGAGTCTTAAGGTCAACCAGTGGTGAGAGCATAAGCCCTTCTTACATCATTCTAAGCACACGCAGAGCCTGGGGTGAATGCTCAGACCTAAGAATTTGCGTATCCCACAAGCTCCCCAGGAAGCTGCTGGAGCTTTTCACACTGTCTGTGGATACCTCATTACCCTGCTTTTCCTTCGAAGCTTCTTGTTTTGCTTAAAAGTTTATTTGTTATCCAATGCTTCAGGCACCATTTAAAGAAAACAATTTCTGACATACACCAGTGGATAGGTAAAGGGATTTTTACACTTGAATATTCCTAGTTGATAACTTTTGAAAGAGTAACTGTTAGGAAACCTTCATTTTGTTAAAAGAAATTTATTTTACCTCGTTTACGAAGTAAAAATGTGTACAACATTTATCACAATGTCAAGGTGATGATAAGATCAAATATATTCCACCTTGGGGAATCCAATGGAAAAGCAAGATATAGATAAAAAGTTTTTAATTGATGACTGGAAGAGAGTAGGTATGCGGATACTTAGAACATAGAATGTGAGGATTGAGCATAAAATAGTGGATTGATACATGACAAAAATGTGCAGGGTATCTATACAATATATCGTTATAGAGTTAGGATAATTTATTACATATTATTATTGAAATTTGGATAAATGTGTATCTGTATATTAATATACAAATTAAGATAAAATTACAGCAATGTAAACATTAAAAATGTACATTCAAAAACACCAGCTTTGCCTTAAGAAATAAAGAATGCTGTATTCCACTTATGATTGTGACTGCACTTAACTGTCCTTTTAAGCATGAAGAAAATTTATTACAATCAGTTATTTATCATTAAAACAGGATAAAACAAATTCTTTATACAGAACATAGAGAACAACTGATTTTCAATAGTCAATTAAAAGTAAATTATCTTCTAATAATGGCATTTATCAGTATTTTGTGTCTAATTCAAAGAAAAAATCGAACATTAAGTAATAACGTGAAATAGAGATATGTATGTAATTTCAACTATTTTAGCTAATGATACTATTTTTATAGGAATTTGCTTTTTAGTTGTTTTTGAAGAAGGAAAAGAATAGCTTCTATACATATTCAACTAATAGAAATCTTACCAAAACAAAAAATACTTAAAACTTTGGAACCAGTTGAGAAACTACAAGTTTTCAAAAACAGGAAATCAGGATTATATAACATTTTAATGTGATCTACTCTTGGAAAACATAGTTAAACAAACCGTATAACTGTACAGGAAATACTCCAGCATAAAGTTGTAATACATTGTGGTGAAGGCTTACATCTGCAGATTTTTCTCCTGCAATGCCCCACTGTTACTGTGGCTTACTGCATTGCATCAAGACTGCCTTTCTGTTTGGAAGACCCTCTCAGTACAAACAAGACTCTAAGTTCAGATTTTATTTTCCCTTGGTATTAGAATATGGGAATTTAAGAGTCCTGGGAAATACTGTTTTAGCCTTTAAAAGTAAATCTATCACATTCTTTAATTAGGATCTCTGTTTGAGTATGTTTTTCAAAATCTTAACTTATGACCCAGTTATCTTACAAATTTCTCGAGCTACAAATTTTGAGGAAAATCCAGGTGTGTAATATGATGTCTTTCAAGATACTATTTCACAAAAAGACAAATAATATATCAATATTAAGAACTTCTTATTCAAAAAACACTTACAGCAGGGGCAAATGTTCTAATTTATGGTTTCTTTTAAAGAGAATACAAACTCGAATTCAAAAGTGTGCTCTAGTCTCAGCCCTTCCTAGTCAGTATTTTACTCATCTGTAAGGAATAGTCAGATGTAGACTTTACACTGTAAAGAAGGCTAACTAGGAATCAGGGAAGCTTAAATCTAATGTCCAATTAGTTGCACACTAATTTTTAACTTCAGTGGATTCAAAGACTCAATGTGTGCCTCACCCTTCTTACCAAAAAACAAATCAGATGATGGAATAAGGAAACTCAAGCTCTTTAAAACTTTAAAGTGATAAAGATAGTTATATATATATATATTATACATATAATACATACACACTCACAAACACATATATATATATTATATACACACACACACACACACACAGATATATTAGCTATGGAAAACACAGGTCGACTCTCTCTACAAACAAATTGGCAGGCATGTTAACCTCCTTTTCAAAAGACTCAGGTTCCCCAAAATTTTGGTTCTTTTTTTAGAGTGTATCTCACTGTGTGTTTAAGTGTCACCTGGCTCTGTTCCTGTTACTCGAAGGGAACCGAGGCTTGGGGAAATGGCACATGTGCAGACACTCTGTTGTCGGTAATACTCTGTCTTTCTTCTCTGATCCAGCATTCCCCTATTTTCTACCAGTGTCCATGACACTGTAGCAGGCTAAGCTGTTCACTTGCAAATTGGGTAAACACTTCACAATTTTTGACACCTACACTTTATTTAGCATATATTTTACTATGTATCACATATATACAACACATACATCAGTGTATATGTAAAAGTGAGATTAATTAGCCCAGCAACTATACTTTATTTGTTCACCAAATATTTATTGTTTCTAGGGTAAGGGCAAGGTCAGGATACAGCAGTCAACAAGGGAGAAACACGTGGTTCGTGACTTAATGGAACTGACAAATAACGAACACAGAGTTAAGTACCTGACGTTGCCAGACACGACTTAAATTGTGTTAAAACAATTGTTTAACACAACTATTCCGCATATTTCTAGTGAATTTGAATCCATCTTTAGAGTCCAAATTAATGTGGTTTAACTACTTACAAGTGGGAGGATTTATTTTCTCAATGTCTAGTAAGTATAAATAAGAGGTGAAAAATCTCTCCTTGGAAAACGGTAAGTAACTGATTAAAGAAACTGAAGATGATGGAAACAGATGAAGAGATATACCATATTCATGGACTGTAAGAATTAATATTTTTAAATGACCATCATATGCAAGAATACCTACAGATTTAGTGTAATATCTATCAAATTACCAAGAGCAATATTCAGAACAAATAATTCTAAAATTTATATGGAAAAAAAAGACCCTCAATAGCCAAAACAGTCTCGAGAAAGAAGAAAAAATATGACGGTATAATGCACTATGATTTCAAACTAAATCACAAAGCTATAGTTAACAAAACAGTATGGCACTGGCACAAACACCAATGCAGAGATCAATAGAACAGTACCCAAAGCCCAGAAATAGGTACAGACTTTCGTGGGCAATAAATCTACAACAAAGTAGCCAAGAATATACAATGAGGAAAGAATAGCCTCTTCAATCAATGGTGCTGGGAACTTTGAGAAAACTGGACAGCTACATGCAAAAGAACCAAATTGGATTTTCTCACTCCGTTAAGAAAAATAAATTAAAAATGGATCAAAAACTGAAATGTAAGACCTGAAACCATACAACTTCTAGAAGTAAACGTAGGCGGTGAGCTGTTTTAGTTTGTTCTTAGTATTAATTATCAGATATGTTTACTTAGGCAAGGGAAACAAATTAAAAATTAAAAAATGGGACTGCATCAATGTTTCTAGACTGCAAAGGAAATGATCAGCCAAAAATTCCAGTTTCAGTTTCTTTAAAGTGGATTCTTAGAAAGAACTCTGAATGCAGACAGTATTTTGATTCTTACCATTTACCAAGTTACATAATTTGGCAAATTACTTCTCGTTGGCAGCCCATTCCTTTCAGCACTTTGAATATGTTATCTCTCTGCCTTGGGTCTCCACCACTGCTGATGAGAAACCACCTGCTCATCTTATTGAGCATCCCTTATGTATGATGAGTCTCTACACTCTAGTTTCAGTCAAGACTGTTTCTTCACTATTTCATGCAGAAATTTGAGTTTGGCATATGTGGAGTTCACTGAACTTCTTGGATGTGTAGACTAATACTTTTTAGTAAATTTGAGAATTGTTCAGCCATTAGTTTTGCAAATTATTCTCCTTTCTTGAAAGGCCTGGAATCAGTAAGCACCCACAGTCTTGCAGAGGTGCTCTATGTGGCCGTTGAGGCATACCCTCATCTCTGCCTTAGCCTTCCTCTCCTACCTGTGCAGAGTCTTAAGGTCAACCAGTGGTGAGAGCATAAGCCCTTCTTACATCATTCTAAGCACACGCAGAGCCTGGGGTGAATGCTCAGACCTAAGAATTTGCGTATCCCACAAGCTCCCCAGGAAGCTGCTGGAGCTTTTCACACTGTCTGTGGATACCTCATTACCCTGCTTTTCCTTCGAAGCTTCTTGTTTTGCTTAAAAGTTTATTTGTTATCCAATGCTTCAGGCACCATTTAAAGAAAACAATTTCTGACATACACCAGTGGATAGGTAAAGGGATTTTTACACTTGAATATTCCTAGTTGATAACTTTTGAAAGAGTAACTGTTAGGAAACCTTCATTTTGTTAAAAGAAATTTATTTTACCTCGTTTACGAAGTAAAAATGTGTACAACATTTATCACAATGTCAAGGTGATGATAAGATCAAATATATTCCACCTTGGGGAATCCAATGGAAAAGCAAGATATAGATAAAAAGTTTTTAATTGATGACTGGAAGAGAGTAGGTATGCGGATACTTAGAACATAGAATGTGAGGATTGAGCATAAAATAGTGGATTGATACATGACAAAAATGTGCAGGGTATCTATACAATATATCGTTATAGAGTTAGGATAATTTATTACATATTATTATTGAAATTTGGATAAATGTGTATCTGTATATTAATATACAAATTAAGATAAAATTACAGCAATGTAAACATTAAAAATGTACATTCAAAAACACCAGCTTTGCCTTAAGAAATAAAGAATGCTGTATTCCACTTATGATTGTGACTGCACTTAACTGTCCTTTTAAGCATGAAGAAAATTTATTACAATCAGTTATTTATCATTAAAACAGGATAAAACAAATTCTTTATACAGAACACACAGAACAACTGATTTTCAATAGTCAATTAAAAGTAAATTATCTTCTAATAATGGCATTTATCAGTATTTTGTGTCTAATTCAAAGAAAAAATCGAACATTAAGTAATAACGTGAAATAGAAATATGTATGTAATTTCAACTATTTTAGCTAATGATACTATTTTTATAGGAATTTGCTTTTTAGTTGTTTTTGAAGAAGGAAAAGAATAGCTTCTATACATATTCAACTAATAGAAATCTTACCAAAACAAAAAATACTTAAAACTTTGGAACCAGTTGAGAAACTACAAGTTTTCAAAAACAGGAAATCAGGATTATATAACATTTTAATGTGATCTACTCTTGGAAAACATAGTTAAACAAACCGTATAACTGTACAGGAAATACTCCAGCATAAAGTTGTAATACATTGTGGTGAAGGCTTACATCTGCAGATTTTTCTCCTGCAATGCCCCACTGTTACTGTGGCTTACTGCATTGCATCAAGACTGCCTTTCTGTTTGGAAGACCCTCTCAGTACAAACAAGACTCTAAGTTCAGATTTTATTTTCCCTTGGTATTAGAATATGGGAATTTAAGAGTCCTGGGAAATACTGTTTTAGCCTTTAAAAGTAAATCTATCACATTCTTTAATTAGGATGTCTGTTTGAGTATGTTTTTCAAAATCTTAACTTATGACCCAGTTATCTTACAAATTTCTCGAGCTACAAATTTTGAGGAAAATCCAGGTGTGTAATATGATGTCTTTCAAGATACTATTTCACAAATAGACAAATAATATATCAATATTAAGAACTTCTTATTCAAAAAACACTTACAGCAGGGGCAAATGGTCTAATTTATGGTTTCTTTTAAAGAGAATACAAACTCGAATTCAAAAGTGTGCTCTAGACTCAGCCCTTCCTAGTCAGTATTTTACTCATCTGTATGGAATAGTCAGATGTAGACTTTACACTGTAAAGAAGGCTAACTAGGAATCAGGGAAGCTTAAATCTAATGTCCAATTAGTTGCACACTAATTTTTAACTTCAGTGGATTCAAAGACTCAATGTGTGCCTCACCCTTCTTACCAAAAAACAAATCAGATGATGGAATAAGAAAACTCAAGCTCTTTAAAACTTTAAAGTGATAAAGATAGTTATATATATATATATTATACATATAATACATACACACTCACAAACACATATATATATATTATATACACACACACACACACACACAGATATATTAGCTATGGAAAACACAGGTCGACTCTCTCTACAAACAAATTGGCAGGCATGTTAACCTCCTTTTCAAAAGACTCAGGTTCCCCAAAATTTTGGTTCTTTTTTTAGAGTGTATCTCACTGTGTGTTTAAGTGTCACCTGGCTCTGTTCCTGTTACTCGAAGGGAACCGAGGCTTGGGGAAATGGCACATGTGCAGACACTCTGTTGTCGGTAATACTCTGTCTTTCTTCTCTGATCCAGCATTCCCCTATTTTCTACCAGTGTCCATGACACTGTAGCAGGCTAAGCTGTTCACTTGCAAATTGGGTAAACACTTCACAATTTTTGACACCTACACTTTATTTAGCATATGTTTTACTATGTATCACATATATACAACACATACATCAGTGTATATGTAAAAGTGAGATTAATTAGCCCAGCAACTATACTTTATTTGTTCACCAAATATTTATTGTTTCTAGGGTAAGGGCAAGGTCAGGATACAGCAGTCAACAAGGGAGAAACACGTGGTTCGTGACTTAATGGAACTCACAAATAACGAACACAGAGTTAGGTACCTGACATTGCCAGACACGACTTAAATTGTGTTAAAACAATTGTTTAACACAACTATTCCGCATATTTCTAGTAAATTTGAATCCATCTTTAGAGTCCAAATTAATGTGGTTTAACTACTTACAAGTGGGAGGATTTATTTACTCAATGTCTAGTAAGTATAAATAAGAGGTGAAAAATCTCTCCTTGGAAAACTGTAAGTAACTGATTAAAGAAACTGAAGATGATGGAAACAGATGAAGAGATATACCATATTCATGGACTGTAAGAATTAATATTTTTAAATGACCATCTTATGCAAGAATACCTACAGATTTAGTGTAATATCTATCAAATTACCAAGAGCAATATTCAGAACAAATAATTTTAAAATTTATATGGAAACAAAAGACCCTCAATAGCCAAAACAGTCTTGAGAAAGAAGGAAAAATATGACGGTATCATGCACTATGATTTCAAACTAAATCACAAAGCTATAGTTAACAAAACAGTATGGCACTGGCACAAACACCAATGAAGAGATCAATAGAACAGTACCCAAAGCCCAGAAATAGGTACAGACTTTCGTGGGCAATAAATCTACAACAAAGTAGGCAAGAATATACAATGAGGAAAGAATAGCCTCTTCAATCAGTGGTGTTGGGAACTTTGAGAAAACTGGACAGCTACATGCAAAAGAACCAAATTGGATTTTCTCACTCCGTTAAGAAAAATAAATTAAAAATGGATCAAAAACTGAAATGTAAGACCTGAAACCATACAACTTCTAGAAGTAAACATAGGCGGTGAGCTGTTTTAGTTTGTTCTTAGTATTAATTTTCAGATATGTTTACTTAGGCAAGGGAAACAAATTAAAAATTAAAAAATGGGACTGCATCAATGTTTCTGCACTGCAAAGGAAATGATCAGCGAAAAATTCCAGTTTCAGTTTCTTTAAAGTGGATTCTTAGAAAGAACTCTGAATGCAGACAGTATTTTGATTCTTACCATTTAACAAGTTACATAATTTGGCAAATTACTTCTCGTTGGCAGCCCATTCCTTTCAGCACTTTGAATATGTTATCTCTCTGCCTTGGGTCTCCACCACTGCTGATGAGAAACCACCTGCTCATCTTATTGAGCATCCCTTATGTATGATGAGTCGCTACTCTCTAGTTTCAGTCAAGACTGTTTCTTGACTATTTCATGCAGAAATTTGAGTTTGGCATATGTGGAGTTCACTGAACTTCTTGGATGTGTAGACTAATACTTTTTAGTAAATTTGAGAATTGTTCAGCCATTAGTTTTGCAAATTATTCTCCTTTCTTGAAAGGCTTGGAATCAGCAAGCACCCACAGTCTTGCAGAGGTGCTCTATGTGGCCGTTGAGGCATACCCTCATCTCTGCCTTAGCCTTCCTCTCCTACCTGTGCAGAGTCTTAAGGTCAACCAGTGGTGAGAGCATAAGCCCTTCTTACATCATTCTAAGCACACGCAGAGCCTGGAGTGAATGCTCAGACCTAAGAATTTGCGTATCCCACAAGCTCCCCAGGAAGCTGCTGGAGCTTTTCACACTGTCTGTGGATACCTCATTACCCTGCTTTTCCTTCGAAGCTTCTTGTTTTGCTTAAAAGTTTATTTGTTATCCAATGCTTCAGGCACCATTTAAAGAAAACAATTTCTGACATACACCAGTGGATAGGTAAAGGGATTTTTACACTTGAATATTCCTAGTTGATAACTTTTGAAAGAGTAACTGTTATGAAACCTTCATTTTGTTAAAAGAAATTTATTTTACCTCGTTTACGAAGTAAAAATTTGTACAACATTTATCACAATGTCAAGGTGATGATAAGATCAAATATATTCCACCTTGGGGAATCCAATGGAAAAGCAAGATATAGGTAAAAAGTTTTTAATTGATGACTGGAAGAGAGTAGGTATGCGGATACTTAGAACATAGAATGTGAGGATTGAGCATAAAATAGTGGATTGATACATGACAAAAATGTGCATTATATGTATACAATATACCATTATATAGTTAGGATAATTTATTACATATTATTATTGAAATTTGGATAAATGTGTATCTGTATATTAATATACAAATTAAGATAAAATTACAGCAATGTAAACATTAAAAATGTACATTCAAAAACACCAGCTTTGCCTGAATGTGACTGCATTTAACTGTCCTTTTAAGCATGAAGAAAATTTATTACAATCAGTTATTTAACATTATAACAGGAAAAAACAAATTCTTAATACAGAACATACAGAACAACTGATTTTCAATAGTCAATTAAAAGTAAAATATCTTCTAATAATGGAATTTATCAGTATTTTGTGTCTAATTCAAAGAAAAAATCGAACATTAAGTAATAACATGAAATAGAGATATGTATGTAATTTCAAATATTTTAGCTAATAATACTATTTTTATAGGTATTTGCTTTATAGTTGTTTTTGAAGAAGGAAAAGAATAGCTTCTATACATATTCAACTAATAGAAATCATACCAAAACAAAAAATACTTAAAATTTTGGAACCAGTTGAGAAACTACAAGTTTTCAAAAACAGTAAATCAGGATTATATAATATTTTTATGTGATCTACTCTTGGAAAACATAGTTAAACAAACCGTATATCTGTACAGGAAATACTCCAGCATAAAGTTGTAATACATTGTGGTGAAGGCTTACATCTGCAGATTTTTCTCCTGCAATGCCCCACTGTTACTGTGGCTTACTGCATTGCATCAAGACTGCCTTTCTGTTTGGAAGACCCTCTCAGTACAAACAAGACTCTAAGTTCAGATTTTATTTTCCCTTGGTATTAGAATATGGGAATTTAAGAGTCCTGGGAAATACTGATTTATCCTTTAAAAGTAAATGTATCACATTCTTTAATTAGGATCTATGTTTGAGTATGTTTTTCAAAATCTAAACATATGACCCACTTATCTTACAAATTTCTCGAGCTACAAATTTTCAGGAAAATCCAGGTGTGTAATATGATGTCTTTCAAGATACTATTTCACAAAAAGACAAATAATATATCAATATTAAGAACTTCTTAGTCAAAAAACACTTACAGCAGGGGCAAATGTTCTAATTTATGGCTTCTTTTAAAGAGAATACAAACTCGAATTCAAAAGTGTGCTCTAGTCTCAGCCCTTCCTAGTCAGTATTTTACTCATCTGTATGGAATAGTCAGATGTAGACTGTACACTGTAAGGAACGCTAACTAGGAAACATGGAAGATTAAATCTAATGTCTAATTAGTTGCACACTAATTTTTAACTTGAGTGGATTCATAAACCCAATGTGTGCCTCACAATTCTTACCAAAAAAACAAATCACATGATGGAATAAGAAAACTCAAGCTCTTTAAAACTTTAAAGTGATAAAGATAGATAGATAAATATATATTATACATATAATACATACACACTCACAAACACATATATATATATTATACACACACACACACACACACACACACACACACACACACATATATATATTAGCTATGGAAAACACAGATCGACTCTCTCTACAAACAAAGTGGCAGGCATGTTTACCTCCTTTTCAAAAGATTCAGGTTCCCCAAATTTCGGGTTCTTTTCTTAGAGTGTATCGCACTGTGTGTTTAAGTGTCACCTGGCTCTGTTCCTGTTATTCGAATGGAACCGAGGCTTGGGGAAATGGCACATGTGCAGACACTCTGTTGTCGGTAATACTCTGTCTTTCTTCTCTGATCCAGCATTCCCCTATTTTCTACCAGTGTCCATGACACTGTAGCAGGCTGAGCTGTTCACTTGCAAATTGGGTAAACACTTCACAATTTTTGACACCTACACTTTATTTAGCATATATTTTACTATGTATCACATATATACAACACATACATCAGTGTATATGTAAAAGTGAGATTAACTAGCCCAGCAACTATACTTTATTTGTTCACCAAATATTTATTGTTTCTAGGGTAAGGGCAAGGTCAGGATACAGCAGTCAACAAGGGAGAAACACGTGGTTCGTGACTTAATGGAACTGACAAATAACGAACACAGAGTTAGGTACCTGACGTTGCCAGACACGACTTAAATTGTGTTAAAACAATTGTTTAACACAACTATTCCGCATATTTCTAGTAAATTGGAATCCACCTTTAGAGTCCAAATTAATGTGTTTAACTACTTACAAGTGGGAGGATTTATTTTCTCAATGTCTAGTAAATATAAATAAGAGGTGAAAAATCTCTCCTTGGAAAACGGTAAGTAACTGATTAAAGAAACTGAAGATGATGGAAACAGATGAAGAGATATACCATATTCATGGACTGTAAGAATTAATATTTTTAAATGACCATCATATGCAAGAATACCTACAGATTTAGTGTAATATCTATCAAATTACCAAGAGCAATATTCAGAACAAATAATTCTAAAATTTATATGGAAACAAAAGACCCTCAATAGCCAAAACAGTCTTGAGAAAGAAGAAAAAATATGACGGTATCATGCACTATGATTTCAAACTAAATCACAAAGCTATAGTTAACAAAACAGTACTGCACTGGCACAAACACCAATGCAGAGATCAATAGAACAGGACCCAAAGCCCAGAAATAGGTACAGACTTTCGTGGGCAATAAATCTACAACAAAGTAGGCAAGAATATACAATGAGGAAAGAATAGCCTCTTCAATCAATGGTGCTGGGAACTTTGAGAAAACTGGACAGCTACATGCAAAAGAACCAAATTGGATTTTCTCACTCCGTTAAGAAAAATAAATTAAAAATGGATCAAAAACTGAAATGTAAGTCCTGAAACCATACAACTTCTAGAAGTAAACATAGGCGGTGAACTCTTTTGCTTAGGCAAGGGAAACAAATTAAAAATTAAAAAATGGGACTGCATCAATGTTTCTGCACTGCAAAGGAAATGATCAGCCAAAAATTCCAGTTTCAGTTTCTTTAAAGTGGATTCTTAGAAAGAACTCTGAATGCAGACAGTATTTTGATTCTTACCATTTACCAAGTTACATAATTTGGCAAATTACTTCTCGTTGGCAGCCCATTCCTTTCAGCACTTTGAATATGTTATCTCTCTGCCTTGGGTCTCCACCACTGCTGATGAGAAACCACCTGTTCATCTTATTGAGCATCCCTTATGTATGATGAGTCGCTACTCTCTAGTTTCAGTCAAGACTGTTTCTTCACTATTTCATGCAGAAATTTGAGTTTGGCATATGTGGAGTTCACTGAACTTCTTGGATGTGTAGACTAATAATTTTTAGTAAATTTGAGAATTGTTCAGCCATTAGTTTTGCAAATTATTCTCCTTTCTTGAAAGGCCTGGAATCAGCAAGCACCCACAGTCTTGCAGAGGTGCTCTATGTGGCCGTTGAGGCATACCCTCATCTCTGCCTTAGCCTTCCTCTCCTACCTGTGCAGAGTCTTAAGGTCAACCAGTGGTGAGAGCATAAACCCTTCTTACATCATTCTAAGCACACGCAGAGCCGGGAGTGAATGCTCAGACCTAAGAATTTGCGTATCCCACAAGCTCCCCAGGAAGCTGCTGGAGCTTTTCACACTGTCTGTGGATACCTCATTACCCTGCTTTTCCTTCGAAGCTTGTTGTTTTGCTTAAGAGTTTATTTGTTATCCAATGCTTCAGGCACCATTTAAAGAAAACAATTTCTGACATACACCAGTGGATAGGTAAAGGGATTTTTACACTTGAATATTCCTAGTTGATAACTTTTGAAAGAGTAACCGTTATGAAACCTTCATTTTGTTAAAATAAATTTATTTTACCTCGTTTACGAATTAAAAATGTGTACAACATTTATCACAATGTCAAGGTGATGATAAGATCAAATATATTCCACCTTGGGGAATCCAATTGTAAAGCAAGATATAGGTAAAAGTTTTTAATTGATGACTGGAAGAGAGTAGGTATGCGAATACTTAGAACATAGAATGTGAGGATTGAGCATAAAACAGTGGATTGATATATGACAAAAATTTTCACTGTATGTATAAAATATAACATTATATAGTTAGGATAACTTATTACATATTATTATTGAAATTTGGATAAATGTGTATCTGTATATTAATATACAAATTAAGATAAAATTACAGCAATGTAAACATTAAAAATGTACATTCAAAAACACCAGCTTTGCCTGAATGTGACTGCATTAAACTGTCCTTTTAAGCATGAAGAAAATATATTACAATCAGTTATTTAACATTATAACAGGAAAAAACAAATTCTTTATACAGAACATACAGAACAACTGATTTTCAATAGTCAATTAAAAGTAAAATATCTTCTAATAATGGCATTTATCAGTATTTTGTGTCTAATTCAAAGAAAAAATCGAACATTAAGTAATAACATGAAATAGAGATATGTATGTAATTTCAAATATTTTAGCTAATAATACTATTTTTATAGGTATTTGCTTTATAGTTGTTTATGAAAAAGGAAAAGAATAGCTTCTATACATATTCAACTAATAGTAATCATACCAAAACAAAAAATACTTAAAATTTTGGAACCAGTTTAGAAACTACAAGTTTTCAAAAACAGGAAATCAGGATTATATAACATTTTAATGTGATCTACTCTTGGAAAACGTAGTTAAACAAACCGTATATGTGTACAGGGAATACTCCAGCATAAAGGTGTAATACATTGTGGTGAAGGCTTACATCTGCAAATTTTTCTCCTGCAATGCCCCACTGTTACTGTGGCTTACTGCATTGCATCAAGACTGCCTTTCTGTTTGGAAGACCCTCTCAGTACAAACAAGACTCTAAGTTCAGATTTTATTTTCCCTTGGTATTAGAATATGGGAATTTAAGAGTCCTGGGAAATACTGTTTTATGCTTTAAAAGTAAATGTATCACATTCTTTAATTAGGATCTATGTTTGAGTATGTTTTTCAAAATCTTAACATATGACCCAGTTATCTTACAAATTTCTCGAGCTACAAATTTTTAGGAAAATCCAGGTTTGTAATATGATATCTTTCAAGATACTATTTCACAAAAAGGCAAATAATATATCAATATTAAGAACTTCTTAGTCAAAAAACACTTACAGCAGGGGCAAATGTTCTAATTTATGGTTTCTTTTAAAGAGAATACAAACTCGAATTCAAAAATGTGCTCTAGTCTCAGCCCTTCCTAGTCAGTATTTTACTCATCTGTATGGAATAGTCAGATGTAGACTGTACAATGTAAAGAACGCTAACAAGGAAACATGGAAGATTAAATCTAATGTCTAATTAGTTGCACACTAATTTTAAAATTGAGTGGATTCAAAGACTCAATGTGTGCCTCACAATTCTTACCAAGAAAACAAATCACATGATGGAATAAGAAAACTCAAGCTCTTTAAAACTTTAAAGTGATAAAGATAGATAGATAAATATATATTATACATATAATACACACACACACACACACACATATATATTAGCTATGGAAAACACTGATCGACTCTCTCTACAAACAATGTGGCAGGCATGTTTACCTCCTTTTCAAAAGATTCAGGTTCCCCAAATTTGGGGTTCTTTTCTTAGAGTGTATCGCACTGTGTGTTTAAGTGTCACCTGGCTCTGTTCCTGTTACTCGAAGGGAACCGAGGCTTGGGGAATTGGCACATGTGCAGACACTCTGTTGTCGGTAATACTCTGTCTTTCTTCTCTGATCCAGCATTCCCCTATTTTCTACCAGTGTCCATGACACTGTAGCAGGCTGAGCTGTTCACTTGCAAATTGGGTAAACACTTCACAATTTTTGACACCTACACTTTATTTAGCATATATTTTACTATGTATCACATATATACAACACATACATCAGTGTATATGTAAAAGTGAGATTAATTAGCCCAGCAACTATACTTTATTTGTTCACCAAATATTTATTGTTTCTAGGGTAAGGGCAAGGTCAGGATACAGCAGTCAACAAGGGAGAAACACGTGGTTCGTGACTTAATGGAACTGACAAATAACGAACACAGAGTTAAGTACCTGACGTTGCCAGACACGACTTAAATTGTGTTAAAACAATTTATTAACACAAATACTCCGCATATTTCTAGTAAATTGGAATCCATCTTTAGAGTCCAAATTAATGTGGTTTAACTACTTACAAGTGGGAGGATTTATTTTCTCAATGTCTAGTAAATATAAATAAGAGGTGAAAAATCTCTCCTTGGAAAACGGTAGGTAACTGATTAAAGAAACTGAAGATGATGGAAACAGATGAAGAGATATACCATATTCATGGACTGTAAGAATTAATATTTTTAAATGACCATCATATGCAAGAATACCTACAGATTTAGTGTAATATCTATCAAATTACCAATAGCAATATTCAGAACAAATAATTCTAAAATTTATATGGAAACAAAAGACCCTCAATAGCCAAAACATTCTTGAGAAAGAAGAAAAAATATGACGGTATCATGCACTCAGATTTCAAACTAAATCACCAAGCTATAGTTAACAAAACAGTATGGCACTGGCACAAACACCAATGCAGAGATCAATAGAACAGTACCCAAAGCCCAGAAATAGGTACAGACTTTCGTGGGCAATAAATCTACAACAAAGTAGGCAAGAATATACAATGAGGAAAGAATAGCCTCTTCAATCAATGGTGCTGGGAACTTTGAGAAAACTGGACAGCTACATGCAAAAGAACCAAATTGGATTTTCTCACTCCGTTAAGAAAAATAAATTAAAAATGGATCAAAAACTGAAATGTAAGACCTGAAACCATACAACTTCTAGAAGTAAACATAGGCGGTGAACTCTTTTGCTTAGGCAAGGGAAACAAATTAAAAATTAAAAAATGGGACTGCATCAATGTTTCTGCACTGCAAAGGAAATGATCAGCCAAAAATTCCAGTTTCAGTTTCTTTAAAGTGGATTCTTAGAAAGAACCCTGAATGCAGACAGTATTTTGATTCTTACCATTTACCAAGTTACATAATTTGGCAAATTACTTCTCGTTGGCAGCCCATTCCTTTCAGCACTTTGAATATGTTATCTCTCTGCCTTGGGTCTCCACCACTGCTGATGAGAAACCACCTGTTCATCTTATTGAGCATCCCTTATGTATGATGAGTCGCTACTCTCTAGTTTCAGTCAAGACTGTTTCTTCACTATTTCATGCAGAAATTTGATTTTTGCATATGTGGAGTTCACTGAACTTCTTGGATGTGTAGACTAACAATTTGTGGTAAATTTGAGAATTGTTCAGCCATTAGTTTTTCAAATTATTCACCTTTCTTTAAAGGCCTGGGATTAGTAAGCACCCACAGTCTTGCAGAGGTGCTCTATGTGTCCGTTGAGGCATACCCTCATCACTGCCTTAGCCTTCCTCTCCAACCTGTGCAGAGTCTTAAGGTCAACCAGTGGTGAGAGCATAAGCCCTTCTTACATCATTCTAAGCACACGCAGAGCCTGGAGTGAATGCTCAGACCTAAGAATTTACGTATCCCACAAGCTCCCCAGGAAGCAGCTGGAGCTTTTCACACTGTCTGTGAATACCTCATTATCCTGCTTTTCCTTCGAAGCTTCTTGTTTTGCTTAAAAATTTATTTGTTATCCAATGCTTCAGGCTCCATTTAAAGAAAACAGTTTCTGACATACACCAGTGGATAGGTAAAGGGATTTTTACACTTGAATATTCCTAGTTGATAACTTTTGAAAGAGAAACTGTTAGGAAACCTTCATTTTGTTAAAGAAATTTATTTTACCTCGTTTAACATGTAAAAATGTGTACAACATTTATCACAATATCAAGGTGATGATAAGATCAAATATATTCCACCTTGGGAATCCAATTGTAAAGCAAGATATAGGTAAAAAGTTGTTGATGACTGGAAGAGAGTAGGTATGCGGATACTTAGAACATAGAATGTGAGGATTGAGCATAAAATAGTGGATTGATACATGATAAAAATGTGCAGTTTATGTATACAATATACCATTATATAGTTAGGATAATTTATTACATATTATTATTGAAATTTGGATAAATGTGTATCTGTATATTAATATACAAATTAAGATAAAATTACAGCAATGTAAACATTAAAAATGTACATTCAAAACACCAGCTTTGCCTGAATGTGACTGCATTTAACTGTCCTTTTAAGCATGAAGAAAATTTATTACAATCAGTTATTTAACATTATAACAGGAAAAAACAAATTCTTTATACAGAACATACAGAACAACTGATTTTCAATAGTCAATTAAAAGTAAAATATCTTCTAATAATGGCATTTATCAGTATTTAGTGTCTAATTCAAAGAAAAAATCGAACATTAAGTAATAACATGAAATAGAGATATGTATGTAATTTCAAATATTTTAGCTAATAATACTATTTTTATAGGTATTTGCTTTTTAGTTGTTTTTGAAGAAGGAAAAGAATAGCTTCTATACATATTCAACTAATAGAAATCATACCAAAACAAAAAAATTACTAAAAATTTTGGAACCAGTTGAGAAACTACAAGTTTTCAAAAACAGGAAATCAGGATTATATAACATTTTAATGTGATCTACTCTTGGAAAAGGTAGTTAAACAAACCGTATATCTGTACAGGAAATACTCCAGCATAAAGTTGTAATACATTGTGGTGAAGGCTTACATCTGCAGATTTTTCTCCTGCAATGCCCCACTGTTACTGTGGCTTACTGCATTGCATCAAGACTGCCTTTTTGTTTGGAAGACCCTCTCAGTACAAACAAGACTCTAAGTTCAGATTTTATTTTCCCTTGGTATTAGAATATGGGAATTTAAGAGTCCTGGGAAATACTGTTTTAGCTTTTAAAAGTAAATGTATCACATTCTTTAATTAGGATCTATGTTTGAGTATGTTTTTCAAAATCTTAACATATGACCCAGTTATCTTACAAATTTCTCGAGCTACAAATTTTCAGGAAAATCCAGGTGTGTAATATGATGTCTTTCAAGATACTATTTCACCAAAAGACAAATAATATATCAATATTAAGAACTTCTTAGTCAAAAAACACTTACAGCAGGGGCAAATGGTCTAATTTATGGTTTCTTTTAAAGAGAATACAAACTCGAATTCAAAAGTGTGCTTTACTCTCAGCCCTTCCTAATCAGTATTTTACTCATCTGTATGGAATAGTCAGACGTAGACTATACACAGTAAAGAAAGCTAACTAAGTATCAGGGAAGCTTAAATCTAATGTCCAATTAGTTGCACACTAATTTTTAACTTGAGTGGATTCAAAGTCTCAATGTGTGCCTCACTCTTCTTACCAAAAAAACAAATCAGATGATGGAATAAGAAAACTCAAGCTCTTTAAAACTTTAAAGTGATAAAGATATATATATATATATATATTATACATATAATACACACTCACAAACACATATATATATATTATATACACACACATACACCCACACAGATATGTTAGCTATGGAAAACACAGATCGACTCTCTCTACAAACAAAGTGGCAGGCATGTTTACCTCCTTTTCAAAAGATTTAGGTTCCCCAAATTTGGGGTTCTTTTCTTAGTGTGTATCTCACTGTGTGTTTAAGTGTCACCTGGCTCTGTTCCTGTTACTCGAAGGGAACCGAGGCCTGGGGAAATGGCACATGTGCAGACACTCTGTTGTTGGTAATAATCTGTCTTTCTTCTCTGATCCAGCATTCCCCTATTTTTTACCAGTGTCCATGACACTGTAGCAGGCTAAGCTATTCACTTGCAAATTGGGTAAACACTTCACAATTTTTGACACCTACACTTTATTTAGCATATATTTTACTATGTATCACATATATAGAACACATACATCAGTGTATATGTAAAAGTGAGATTAATTAGCCCAGCAACTATACTTTATTTGTTCACCAAATATTTATTGTTTCTAGGGTAAGGGCAAGGTCAGGATACAGCAGTCAACAAGGGAGAAACACGTGTTTCTTGACTTAATGGAACTGACAAATAACGAACACAGAGTTAAGTACCTGACGTTGCCAGACACGACTTAAATTGTGTTAAAACAATTGTTTAACACAAATATTCCGCATATTTCTAGTAAATTGGAATCCATCTTTAGAGTCCAAATTAATGTGGTTTAAGTACTTACAAGTGGGAGGATTTAATTTCTCAATGTCTAGTAAATATAAATAAGAGGTGAAAAATCTCTCCTTGGAAAATGGTAAGTAACTGATTAAAGAAACTGAAGATGATGGAAACAGATGAAGAGATATACCATATTCATGGACTGTAAGAATTAATATTTTTAAATGACCATCATATGCAAGAATACCTACAGATTTAGTGTAATATCTATCAAATTACAAAGAGCAATATTCAGAACAAATAATTCTAAAATTTATATGGAAACAAAAGACCCTCAATAGCCAAAACAGTCTTGAGAAAGAAGAAAAAATATGACGGTATCATGCACTCTGATTTCAAACTAAATCACAAAGCTATAGTTAACAAAACAGTATGGCACTGGCACAAACACCAATGCAGAGATCAATAGAACAGGACCCAAAGCCCAGAAATAGGTACAGACTTTCGTGGGCAATAAATCTACAACAAAGTAGGCAAGAATATACAATGAGGAAAGAATAGCCTCTTCAATCAATGGTGCTGGGAACTTTGAGAAAACTGGACAGCTACATGCAAAAGAACCAAATTGGATTTTCTCACTCTGTTAAGAAAAATAAATTAAAAATGGATCAAAAACTGAAATGTAAGACCTGAAACCATACAACTTCTAGAAGTAAACATAGGAGGTGAACACTTTTGCTTAGGCAAGGGAAACAAATTAAAAATTAAAAAATGGGACTGCATCAATGTTTCTGCACTGCAAAGGAAATGATCAGCCAAAAATTCCAGTTTCAGTTTCTTTAAAGTGGATTCTTAGAAAGAACTCTGAATGCAGACAGTATTTTGATTCTTACCATTTACCAAGTTACATAATTTGGCAAATTACTTCTCGTTGGCAGCCCATTCCTTTCAGCACTTTGAATATGTTATCTCTCTGCCTTGGGACTCCACCACTGCTGATGAGAAACCACCTGTTCATCTTATTGAGCATCCCTTATGTATGATGAGTCGCTACTCTCTAGTTTCAGTCAAGACTGTTTCTTCACTATTTCATGCAGAAATTTGATTTTTGCATATGTGGAGTTCACTGAACTTCTTGGATGTGTAGACTAATAATGTTTAGTAAATTTGAGAATTGTTCAGCCATTAGTTTTGCAAATTATTCTCCTTTCTTGAAAGGCCTGGGATTAGTAAGCACCCACAGTCTTGCAGAGGTGCTCTATGTGGCCGTTGAGGCATACCCTCATCTCTGCCTTAGCCTTCCTCTCCTACCTGTGCAGAGTCTTAAGGTCAACCAGTGGTGAGAGCATAAGCCCTTCTTACATCATTTTAAGCACACGCAGAGCCTGGAGTGAATGCAGAGGCCTAAGAATTTGCGTATCCCACAAGCTCCCCAGGAAGCTGCTGGAGCTTTTCACACTGTCTGTGGATACCTCATTACCCTGCTTTTCCTTCGAAGCTTCTTGTTTTGCTTTAAAGTTTATTTGTTATCCAATGCTTCAGGCACCATTTAAAGAAAACAATTTCTGACATACACCAATGGATAGGTAAAGTAATTTTTACACTTGAATATTCCTAGTTGATAATTTTTGAAAGAGTAACTGTTAGGAAACCTTCATTTTGTTAAAAGAAATTTATTTTATCTCGTTTACAATGTAAAAATGTGTACAACATTTATCACAATGTCAAGGTGATGATAAGATCAAATATATTCCACCTTGGGAATCAAATTGTAAAGCAAGATATAGGTAAAAAGTTTTCAATTGATGACTGGAAGGGAGTAGGTATGCGGATACTTAGAACATAGAATGTGAGGATTGAGCATAAAATAGTGGATTGATACATGATAAAAATGTGCAGTGTATGTATAAAATATACCATTATATAGTTAGGATAATTTATTACATATTATTATTGAAATTTGGATAAATGTGTATCTGTATATTAATATACAAATTAAGATAAAATTACAGCAATATAAACATTAAAAATGTACATTCAAAACACCAGCTTTGCCTGATTGTGACTGCATTTAACTGTCCTTTTAAGCATGAAGAAAATTTATTACAATCAGTTATTTAAAATTATAACAGGAAAAAACAAATTCTTTATACAGAACACACAGAACAACTGATTTTCAATAGTCAATTTATAGTAAAATATCTTCTAATAGTGGCATTTATCAGTATTTAGTGTCTAATTCAAAGAAAAAATCGAACATTAAGTAATAACATGAAATAGAGATATGTATGTAATTGCAAGTATTTTAGCTAATAATACTATTTTTACAGGTATTTGCTTTTTAGTTGTTTTTGAAGAAGGAAAAGAATAGCTTCTATACATATTCAACTAATAGAAATCATACCAAAACAAAAAAATTACTTAAAATTTTGGAACCAGTTGAGAAACTACAAGTTTTCAAAAACAGGAAATCAGGATTATATAACATTTTAATGTGATCTACTCTTGAAAAACGTAGTTAAACAAACCGTATATCTGTACAGGAAATACTCCAGCATAAAGTTGTAATACATTGTGGTGAAGGCTTACATCTGCAGATTTTTCTCCTGCAATGCCCCACTGTTACTGTGGCTTACTGCATTGCATCAAGACTGCCTTTCTGTTTGGAAGACCCTCTCAGTACAAACAAGACTCTAAGTTCAGATTTTATTTTCCCTTGGTATTAGAATATGGGATTTAAGAGTCCTGGGAAATACTGTTTTAGCCTTTAAAAGTAAATCTATCACATTCTTTAATTAGGATCTATGTTTGAGTATGTTTTTCAAAATCTTAACATATGACCCAGTTATCTTACAAATTTCTCAAGCTACAAATTTTCAGGAAAATCCAGGTGTGTAATATGATGTCTTTCAAGATACTATTTCACCAAAAGACAAATAATATATCAATATTAAGAACTTCTTGGTCAAAAAACACTTACAGCAGGGGCAAATGGTCTAATTTATGGTTTCTTATAAAGAGAATACAAACTCGAATTCAAAAGTGTGCTTTACTCTCAGACCTTCCTAATCAGTATTTTACTCATCTGTATGGAATAGTCAGACGTAGACTATACACTGTAAAGAACGCTAACTAAGTATCAGGGAAGCTTAAATCTAATGTCCAATTAGTTGCACACTAATTTTTAACTTGAGTGGATTCAAAGACTCAATGTGTGCCTCACTCTTCTTACCAAAAAACAAATCAGATGATGGAATAAGAAAACTCAAGCTCTTTAAAACTTTAAAGTGATAAAGATATATATATATTATATACACACACACACACACACACACAGATATGTTAGCTATGGAAAACACAGATCGACTCTCTCTACAAACAAAGTGGCAGGCATGTTTACCTCCTTTTCAAAAGATTTAGGTTCCCCAAATTTGGGATTCTTTTCTTAGTGTGTATCTCACTGTCTGTTTAAGTGTCACCTGGCTCTGTTCCTGTTACTCGAAGGGAACCGAGGCTTGGGGAATTGGCACATGTGCAGACACTCTGATGTTGGTAATACACTGTCTTTCTTCTCTGATCCAGCATTCCCCTATTTTCTACCAGTGTCCATGACACTATAGCAGGCCAAGCTGTTCACTTGCAAATTGGGTAAACATTTCACAATTTTTGACACCTACACTTTATTTAGCATATATTTTACTATGTATCACATATATACAACACATACATCAGTGTATATGTAAAAGTGAGATTAATTAGCCCAGCAACTATACTTTATTTTTTCACCAAATATTTATTGTTTCTAGGGTAAGGGCAAGGTCAGGATACAGCAGTCAACAAGGGAGAAACACGTGGTTCGTGACTTAATGGAACTGACAAATAACGAACACAGAGTTAGGTACCTGACGTTGCCAGACACGACTTAAATTACGTTAAAAGAATTGTTTAACAAAACTATTCCACATATTTCTAGTAAAATGGAATCCATCTTTAGAGTCTAAATTAATGTGGTTTAACTACTTACAAGTGGGAGAATTTATTTTCTCAATGTGTAGTAAATATAAATAAGAGGTGAAAAATCTCTCCTTGGAAAACGGTAAGTAACTGATTAAAGAAACTGAAGATGATGGAAACAGATGAAGAGATATACCATATTCATGGACTGTAAGAATTAATATTTTTAAATGACCATCATATGCAAGAATACCTACAGATTTAGTGTAATATCTATCAAATTACCAAGAGGAATATTGAGAACAAATAGTTCTAAAATTTATATGGAAAGAAAAGTCCCTCAATAGCCAAAACAGTCTTGAGAAAGAAGAAAAAATATGACGGTATCATGCACTCTGATTTCAAACTAAATCACAAAGCTATAGTTAACAAAACAGTATGGCACTGGCACAAACACCAATGAAGAGATCAATAGAACAGTACCCAAAGCCCAGAAATAGGTACAGACTTTCGTGGGCAATGAATCTACAACAAAGTAGGCAAGAATATACAATGAGGAAAGAATAGCCTCTTCAATCAATGGTGCTGGGAACTTTGAGAAAACTGGACAGCTACATGCAAAAGAACCAAATTGGATTTTCTCACTCCGTTAAGAAAAATAAATTAAAAATGGATCAAAAACTGAAATGTAAGACCTGAAACCATACAACTTCTAGAAGTAAACATAGGCGGTGAACTCTTTTGCTTAGGCAAGGGAAACAAATTAAAAATTAAAAAATGGGACTGCATCAATGTTTCTGCACTGCAAAGGAAATGATCAGCCAAAAATTCCAGTTTCAGTTTCTTTAAAGTGGATTCTTAGAAAGAACTCTGAATGCAGACAGTATTTTGATTCTTACCATTTACCAAGTTACATAATTTGGCAAATTACTTCTCGTTGGCAGCCCATTCCTTTCAGCACTTTGAATATGTTATCTCTCTGCCTTGGGTCTCCACCACTGCTGATGAGAAACCACCTGTTCATCTTATTGAGCATCCCTTATGTATGATGAGTCGCTACTGTCTAGTTTCAGTCAAGACTGTTTCTTGACTATTTCATGCAGAATTATGAGTTTGGCATATGTGGAGTTCACTGAACTTCTTGGATGTGTAGACTAATAGTTTTTAGTAAATTTGAGAATTGTTCAGTGATTAGTTTTGCAAATTATTCTCCTTTCTTGAAAGGCCTGGAATCAGTAAGCACCCACAGTCTTGCAGAGGTGCTCTATGTGGCCGTTGAGGCATACCCTCATCTCTGCCTTAGCCTTCCTCTCCTACCTGTGCAGAGTCTTAAGGTCAACCAGTGGTGAGAGCATAAGCCCTTCTTACATCATTCTAAGCACACGCAGAGCCTGGATTGAATGCTCAGACCTAAGAATTTGCGTATACCACAAGCTCCCCAGGAAGCTGCTGGAGCTTTTCACACTGTCTGTGGTTACCTGATTACCCTGCTTTTCCTTCGAATCTTCTTGTTTTGCTTAAAAGTTTATTTGTTATCCAATGCTTCAGTCACCATTTAAAGAAAACAATTTCTGACATACACCAGTGGATAGGTAAAGGGATTTTTACACTTGAATATTCCTAGTTGTTAACGTTTGAAAGAGTAACTGTTATGAAACCTTCATTTTGTTAAAAGAAATTATTTTACATCGTTTACCAAGTAAAAATGTGTACAACATTTATCACAATGTCAAGGTGATGATAAGATCAAATATATTCCACCTTGGGAAATCCAATTGTAAAGCAAGATATAGGTAAAAAGTTTTTAATTGATGACTGGAAGAGCGTAGGTATGCGAATACTTAGAACATAGAATGTGAGGATTGAGCATAAAATAGTGGATTGATACATGACAAAAATGTGCAGTGTATGTATACAATATATCATTATATATTTAGGATAATTTATTACATATTATTATTGAAATTTGGATAAATGTGTATCTGTATATTAATATACAAATTAAGATAAAATTACAGCAAAGTAAACATTAAAAATGTACATTCAAATACACCAGCTTTGCGTGATTGTGACTGCATTTAACTGTCCTTTTAAGCATGAAGAAAATTTATTACAATCATTTATTTAAAATTATAACAGGAAAAATCAAATTCTTTATACAGAACATACAGAACAACTGATTTTGAATAGTCAATTAAAAGTAAAATATCTTGTAATAATGGCATTTATCAGTATTTTGTGTCTAATTCAAAGAAAAAATCGAACATTAAGTAATAACATGAAATAGAGATATGTATGTAATTTCAAATATTTTAGCTAATAATATTATTTTTATAGGTATTTGCTTTTTAGTTGTTTTTGAAGAAGGAAAAGAATAGCTTCTATACATATTCAACTAATAGAAATCATACCAAAACAAAAATTACTTAAAATTTTGGAACCAGTTGAGAAACTACAAGTTTTCAAAAACAGGAAATCAGGATTATATAACTGTTTAATGTGATCTACTCTTGGAAATCATAGTTAAAGAAACCGTATATCTGTACAGGAAATACTCCAGCATAAAGTTGTAATACATTGTGGTGAAGGCTTACATCTGCAGATTTTTCTCCTGCAATGCCCCACTGTTACTGTGGCTTACTGCATTGCATCAAGACTGCCATTCTGTTTGGAAGACCCTCTCAGAACAAACAAGACTCTAAGTTCAGATTTTATTTTCCCTTGGTATTAGAATATGGGAATTTAAGAGTCCTGGGAAATACTGTTTTAGCCATTAAAAGTAAATGTATTACATTCTTTAATTAGGATCTATGTTTGAGTATGTTTTTCAAAATCTTAACATATGACCCAGTTATCTTACAAATTTCTCGAGCTACAAATTTTCAGGAAAATCCAGGTGTGTAATATGATGTCTTTCAAGATACTATTTCACAAAAAGACAAATAATATATCAATATTAAGAACTTCTTAATCATAAAACACTTACAGCAGGGGCAAATGGTCTAATTTATGGTTTCTTTTAAAGAGAATACAAACTCGAATTCAAAAGTGTGCTCTAGTCTCAGCCCTTCCTAGTCAGTATTTTACTCATCTGTATGGAATAGCCAGATGTAGACTGTACACTGTAAAGAACGCTAACTAGGAATCAGGGAAGCTTAAATCTAATGTCCAATTAGTTGCACACTAATTTTTAACTTGAGTGGATTCAAAGACTCAATGTGTGCATCACTCTTCTTACCATAAAAACAAATCAGATGATGGAATAAGAAAACTCAAGCTCTTTAAAACTTTAAAGTGATAAAGATAGATATATAGATAGATATAGTATACATATAATACATACACACTCACAAACACATATATATATATATTATACACACACACACACACACACACACACAGATATATTAGCTATGGAAAACACAGATCGACCCTCTCTACAAACAAAGTGGCAGGCATGTTTACCTCCCTTTCAAAGATTCAGGTTCCCCATTTGGGGTTCTTTTCTTAGAGTGTATCTCACTGTGTGTTTAAGTGTCACCTGGCTCTGTTCCTGTTACTCGAAGGGAACCGAGGCTTGAGGAAATGGCACATGTGCAGACACTCTGTTGTCGGTAATACTCTGTCTTTCTTCTCTGATCCAGCATTCCCCTATTTTCTACCAGTGTCCATGACACTGTAGCAGGCTAAGTTGTTCACTTGTAAATTGGGTAAACACTTCACAATTTTTGACACCTACACTTTATTTAGCATATATTTTACTATGTATCACATATATACAACACATACATCAGTGTATATGTAAAAGTGAGATTAATTAGCCCAGCAAATATACTTTATTTGTTCACCAAATATTTATTGTTTCTAGGGTAAGGGCAAGGTCAGGATACAGCAGTCAACAAGGGAGAAACACGTGGTTCGTGACTTAATGGAACTGACAAATAACGAACACGGAGTTAAGTACCTGACGTTGCCAGACACGACTTAAATTGTGTTAAAACAATTGTTTAACACAACTATTCCGCATATTTCTAGTAAATTGGAATCCATCTTTAGAGTCCAAATTAATGTGGTTTAACTACTTACAAGTGGGAGGATTTATTTTCTCAATGTGTAGTAAATATAAATAAGAGGTGAAAAATCTCTCCTCGGAAAACGGTATGTAACTGATTAAAGAAACTGAAGATGATGGAAACAGATGAAGAGTTATACCATATTCATGGACTGTAAGAATTAATATTTTTAAATGACCATCATATGCAAGAATACCTACAGATTTAGTGTAATATCTGTCAAATTACCAAGAGCAATATTCAGAACAAATAATTCTAAAATTTATATGGAAACAAAAGACCCTCAATAGCCAAAACAGTCTTGAGAAAGAAGAAAAAATATGACGGTATCATGCACTATGATTTCAAACTAAATCACAAATCTATAGTTAACAAAACAGTACGGACTGGCACAAACACCAATGCAGAGATCAATAGAACAGGACCCAAAGCCCAGAAATAGGTACAGACTTTCGTGGGCAATAAATCAACAATAAAGTAGGCAAGAATATACAATGAGGAAAGAATAGCCTCTTCAATCAATGGTGCTGGGAACTTTGAGAAAACTGGACAGCTACATGCAAAAGAACCAAATTGGATTTTCTCACTCCGTTAAGAAAAATAAATTAAAAATGGATCAAAAACTGAAATGTAAGACCTGAAACCATACAAATTCTAGAAGTAAACATAGGCGGTGAGCTCTTTTAGTTTGTTCTTAGTGATATTTTTGAGATATGTTTACTTAGGCAAGGGAAACAAATTAAAAATTAAAAAATGGGACTGCATCAATGTTTCTGCACTGCAAAGGAAATGATCAGCCAAAAATTCCAGTTTCAGTTTCTTTAAAGTGGATTCTTAGAAAGAACTCTGAATGCAGACAGTATTTTGATTCTTACCATTTACCAAGTTACATAATTTGGCAAATTACTTCTCGTTGGCAGCCCATTCCTTTCAGCACTTTGAAGATGTTATCTCTCTGCCTTGGGTCTCCACCACTGCTGATGAGAAACCACCTGTTCATCTTATTGAGCATCCCTTATGTATGATGTGTCGCTACCCTCTAGTTTCAGTCATGACTGTTTCTTGACTATTTCATGCAGAATTATGAGTTTGGCATATGTGGAGTTCACTGAACTTCTTGGATGTGTAGACTAATACTTTTTAGTAAATTTGAGAATTGTTCAGCCATTAGTTTTTCAAATTATTCTCCTTTCTTGAAAGGCCTGGAATCAGTAAGCACCCACAGTCTTGCAGAGGTGCTCTATGTGGCCGTTGAGGCATACCCTCATCTCTGCCTTAGCCTTCCTCTCCTACCTGTGCAGAGTCTTAAGGTCAACCAGTGGTGAGTGCATAAGCCATTCTTACATCATTCTAAGCACACGCAGAGCCTGGAGTGGATGCTCAGACCTAAGAATTTGCATATCCCACAAGCACCCCAGGAATCTGCTGGAGCTTTTCAGACTGTCTGTGGATACCTCATTACCCTGCTTTTGCTTCGAAGCTTCTTGTTTTGCTTAAAAGTTTATTTGTTATCCAATGCTTCAGGCACCATTTAAAGAAAACAATTTCTGACATACACCAGTGGATAGGTAAAGGGATTTTTACACTTGAATATTCCAAATTGATAACTTTTGAAAGAGTAACTGTTAGGAAACCTTCATTTTGTTAAAAGAAATTTATTTTACCTCGTTTACCAAGTAAAAATGTGTACAACATTTATCACAATGTCAAGGTGATGATAAGATCAAATATATTCCACCTTGGGGAATCCAATGGAAAAGCAAGATATAGGTAAAAAGTTTTTAATTGATGACTGGAAGAGAGTAGGTATTCGGATAGTTGGAACATAGAATGTGAGGATTGAGCATAAAATAGTGGATTGATACATGACAAAAATGTGCAGTGTATGTATACAACATATCATTATATATTTAGGATAATTTATTACATATTATTATTGAAATTTGGAAAAATGTGTATCTGTATATTAATATAAAAATTAAGATAAAATTACAGCAATGTAAAAATTAATAATGTATATTCAAAAACACCAGATTTGCCTTAAGAAATAAAGAATGCTGTATTCCACTTATGATTGTGACTGCACTTAACTGTCCTTTTAAGCATGAAGAAAATTTATTACAATCAGTTATTTATCATTATAACAGGAAAAAACAAATTGTTTATACAGAACATAAAGAACAACTGATTTTCAATAGTCAATTAAAAGTAAAATATCTTCCAATAATGGCATTTATCAGTATTTTGTGTCTAATTCAAAGAAAAAATCAAACATTAAGTAATAACATGAAATAGAGATATGTATGTAATTTCAAATATTTTAGCTAATAATACTATTTTTACAGGTATTTGCTTTTTAGTTGTTTTTGAAGAAGGAAAAGAATAGCTTCTATAGATATTCAACTAATAGAAATCATACCAAAACAAAAAATACTTAAAATTTTGGAACCATTTGAGAAACTACAAGTTTTTAAAAACAGGAAATCAGGATTATATAACATTTTAATGTGATCTACTCTTGGAAAACATAGTTAAACAAACCGTATATCTGTACAGGAAATACTCCAGCATAAAGTTGTAATACATTGTGGTGAAGGCTTACATCTGCAGATTTTTCTCCTGCAATGCCCCACTGTTACTGTGGCTTACTGCATTGCATCAAGACTGCCTTTCTGTTTGGAAGACCCTCTCAGTACAAACAAGACTCTAAGTTCAGATTTTATTTTCCCTTGGTATTAGAATATGGGAATTTAAGAGTCCTGGGAAATACTGTTTTAGCCTTTAAAAGTAAATCTATCACATTCTTTAATTAGGATCTATGTTTGAGTATGTTTTTCAAAATTTTAATTATGACCCAGTTATCTTACAAATTTCTCGAGCTACAAATTTTCAGGAAAATCCAGGTGTGTAATATGATGTCTTTCAAGATACTATTTCACAAATAGACAAATAATATATCAATATAAGAACTTCTTAGTCAAAAAACACTTACAGCAGGGGCAAATGGACTAATTTATGGTTTCTTTTAAAGAGAATACAAACTCGAATTCAAAAGTGTGCTCTAGTCTCAGCCCTTCCTAGTCAGTATTTTACTCATCTGTATGGAATAGTCAGAAGTAGACTTTACACTGTAAAGAACGCTAACTAGGAAACAGGGAAGCTTAAATCTAATGTCCAATTAGTTGCACACTAATTTTTAACTTGAGTGGATTCAAAGACTCAATGTGTGCCTCACTCTTCTTACCAAAAAAACAAATCAGATGATGGAATAAGAAAACTCAAGCTCTTTAAAACTTTAAAGTTATAAAGATAGTTAGATATATATATATATATATATTATACATATAATACATACACACTCACAAACACATATATATATTTTATACACACACACACACACACACACACACACACACACACACACACACAGATATGTTAGCTATGGAAAACACAGATCGACTCTCTCTACAAAGTGGCAGGCATGTTTACCTCCTTTTCAAAAGATTCAGGTTCCCCAAATTTCGGGTTCTTTTCTTAGAGTGTATCTCATTGTGTGTTTAAATGTCACCTGGCTTTGTTCCTGTTTCTCTAAGGGAACCGAGGCTTGGGGAAATGGCACATGTGCAGACACTCTGTTGTCGGTAATACTCTGTCTTTCTTCTCTGATCCAGCATTCCCCTATTTTCTAACAGTGTCCATGACACTGTAGCAGGCTAAGCTGTTCACTTGCAAATTGGGTAAACACTTCAGAATTTTTGACACCTACACTTTATTTAGCATATATTTTACTATGTATCACATATATACAACACATACATCAGTGTATATGTAAAAGTGAGATTAATTAGCCCAGCAACTATACTTTATTTGTCCACCAAATATTTTATTGTTTCTAGGGTAAGGGCAAGGTCAGGATACAGCAGTCAACAAGGGAGAAACACGTGGTTCGTGACTTAATGGAACTGACAAATAACGAACACAGAGTTAAGTACCTGACGTTGCCAGACACGACTTAAATTGTGTTAAAACAATTGTTTAACACAAATATTCCGCATATTTCTAGTAAATTTGAATCCATCTTTAGAGTCCAAATTAATGTGGTTTAACTACTTACAAGTGGGAGGATTTATTTTCTCAATGTCTAGTAAATATAAATAAGAGGTGAAAAATCTCTCCTTGGAAAACGGTAAGTAACTGATTAAAGAAACTGAAGATGATGGAAACAGATGAAGAGATATACCATATTCATGGACTGTAAGAATTAATATTTTTAAATGACCATCATATGCAAGAATACCTACAGATTTAGTGTAATATCTATCAAATTACCAAGAGCAATATTCAGAACAAATAATACTAAAATTTATATGGAAACAAAAGACCCTCAACAGCCAAAACTGTCTTGAGAAAGAAGAAAAAATATGACGGTATCATGCACTCTGATTTCAAACTAAATCACAAAGCTATAGTTAACAAAACAGTACGGCACTGGCACAAACACCAATGCAGAGATCAATAGAACAGTACCCAAAGCCCAGAAATAGGTACAGACTTTCGTGGGCAATAAATCTACAACAAAGTAGGCAAAAATATACAATGAGGAAAGAATAGCGTCTTCAATCAATGGTGCTGGGAACTTTGAGAAAACTGGACAGCTACATGCAAAAGAACCAAATTGGATTTTCTCACTCCGTTAAGAAAAATAAATTAAAAATGGATCAAAAACTGAAATGTAAGACCTGAAACCATACAACTTCTAGAAGTAAACATAGGCGGTGAGCTCTTTAGTTTGTTCTTAGTAATATTTTTGAGATATATTTACTTAGGCAAGGGAAACAATTTAAAAATTAAAAAATGGGACTGCATCAATGTTTCTGCACTGCAAAGGAAATGATCAGCCAAAAATTCCAGTTTCAGTTTCTTTAAAGTGGATTCTTAGAAAGAACTCTGAATGCAGACAGTATTTTGATTCTTACCATTTACCAAGTTACATAATTTGGCAAATTACTTCTCGTTGGCAGCCCATTCCTTTCAGCACTTTGAATATGTTATCTCTCTGCCTTGGGTCTCCACCACTGCTGATGAGAAACCACCTGTTCATCTTATTGAGCATCCCTTATGTATGATGAGTCGCTACTCTCTAGTTTCAGTCAAGACTGTTTCTTGACTATTTCATGCAGAAATTTGAGTTTGGCATATGTGGAGTTCACTGAACTTCTTGGATGTGTAGACTAATAATTTTTAGTAAATTTGAGAATTGTTCAGCCATTAGTTTTTCAAATTATTCTCCTTTCTTTAAAGGCCTGGAATCAGTAAGCACCCACAGTCTTGCAGAGGTGCTCTATGTGGCCGTTGAGGCATACCCTCATCTCTGCCTCAGCCTTCCTCTCCTACCTGTGCAGAGTCTTAAGTTCAACCAGTGGTGAGGGTATAAGCCCTTCCTACATCATTCTAAGCACACGCAGAGCCTGGAGTGAATGCTCAGACCTAAGAATTTGCGTATCCCACAAGCCCCCCAGGAAGCTGCTGGAGCTTTTCACAGTGTCTGTGGATACCTCATTATCCTGCTTTTCCTTCGAAGCTTCTTGTTTGCTTAAAAGTTTATTTGTTATCCAATGCTTCAGGCACCATTTAAAGAAATCAATTTCTGACATACACCAGTGGATAAGTAAATGGATTTTTACACTTGAATATTCCTAGTTGATAACTTTTGAAAGAGTAACTGTTAGGAAACCTTCATTTTGTTAAAGGAAATTAGTTTTACCTCGTTTACCAAATAAAAATGTGTACAACATTTATCACAATGTCAAGGTGATGATAAGATCATATATATTCCACCTTGGGGAATCCAATGGAAAAGCAAGATATAGGTAAAAAGTTTTTAATTGATGACTGGAAGAGAGTAGGTATGCGGATAATTAGAACATAGAATGTGAGGATTGAGCATAAAATAGTGGATTGATACATGATAAAAATGTGCAGTGTATGTATACAATATACCATTATATAGTTAGGATAATTTGTTACATATTATTATTGAAATTTGAATAAATGTGTATCTGTATATTAATATACAAATTAAGATAAAATTACAGCAATGTAAACATTAAAAATGTACATTCCAAAACACCAGCTTTGCCTGATTGTGACTGCATTTAACTGTCCTTTTAAGCATGAAAAAAATTTATTACAATCAGTTATTTATCATTATAACAGGAAAAAACAAATTCTTTATACAGAACATACAGAACAACTGATTTTCAATAGTCAATTAAAAGTAAATTATCTTCTAATAATGGCATTTATCAGTATTTTGTGTCTAATTCAAAGAAAAAATCGAACATTATGTAATAACATGAAATAGAGATATGTATGTAATTTCAAATATTTTAGCTAATAATACTATTTTTATAGGTATTTGCTTTTTAGTTGTTTTTGAAGAAGGAAAAGAATAGCTTCTATACATATTCAACTAATAGAAATCATACCAAAACAAAAAATACTTAAAATTTTGGAACCAGTTGAGGAACTACAAGTTTTCAAAAACAGGAAATCAGGATTATATAACATTTTAATGTGATCTACTCTTGAAAAACATAGTTAAACAAACCGTATATCTGTACAGGAAATACTCCAGCATAAAGTTGTAATACATTGTGGTGAAGGCTTACATCTGCAGATTTTTCTCCTGCAATGCCCCACTGTTACTGTGGCTTACTGCATTGCATCAAGACTGCCTTTCTGTTTGGAAGACCCTCTCAGTACAAACAAGACTCTAAGTTCAGATTTTATTTTCCCTTGGTATTAGAATATGGGAATTTAAGAGTCCTGGGAAATACTGTTTTAGCCTTTAAAAGTAAATGTATCACATTCTTTAATTAGGATCTATGTTTGAGTATGTTTTTCAAAATCTTAACATATGACCCAGTTATCTTACAAATTTCTCGAGCTACAAATTTTCAGGAAAACCCAGGTGTGTAATATGATGTCTTTCAAGATACTATTTCACAAAAAGACAAATAATATATCAATATTAAGAACTTCTTAGTCAAAAAACACTTACAGCAGGGGCAAATGGTCTAATTTATGGTTTCTTTTAAAGAGAATACAAACTCGAATTCAAAAGTGTGCTCTAGTCTCAGCCCTTCCTAGTCAGTATTTTACTCATCTGTAAGGAATAGTCAGATGTAGACTTTACACTGTAAAGAACGCTAACTAGGAAACAGGGAAGCTTAAATCTAATGTCCAATTAGTTGCACACTAATATTTAACTTGAGTGGATTCAAAGACACAATGTGTGCCTCACTATTCTTACCAAAAAAACAAATCAGATGATGGAATAAGAAAACTCAAGCTCTTTAAAACATTAAAGTGATAAAGATAGATAGATATATATATATTATACATATAATACATACACACTCACAAACACTTATATATATATTATACACACACACACACCCACACACACACACAGATATATTAGCTATGGAAAACAGAGATCGACTCTCTCTACAAACAAAGTGGCAGGCATGTTTACCTCCTTTTCAAAAGATTCAGGTTCCCCAAATTTGGGGTTCTTTTCTTAGAGTGTATCTCACTGTGTGTTTAAGTCTCACCTGGCTCTGTTCTTGTTTCTCGAAGGGAACCGAGGCTTGGGGAAATGGCACATGTGCAGACACTCTGTTGTCGGTAATACTCTGTCTTTCTTCTCTGATCCAGCATTCCCCTATTTTCTACCAGTGTCCATGACACTGTAGTAGGCTGAGATGTTCACTTGCAAATTGGGTAAACACTTCACAATTTTTGACACCTACACTTTATTTAGCATATAATTTACTATGTATCACATATATACAACACATACATCAGTGTATATGTAAAAGTGAGATTAATTAGCCCAGCAACTATACTTTATTTGTTCACCAAATATTTTATTGTTTCTAGGGTAAGGGCAAGGTCAGGATACAGCAGTCAACAAGGGAGAAACACATGGTTCGTGACTCAATGGAACTGACAAATAACGAACACAGAGTTAAGTACCTGACGTTGCCAGACACGACTTAAATTGTGTTAAAACAATTGTTTAACACAACTATTCCGCATATTTCTAGTAAATTGGAATCCATCTTTAGAGTCCAAATTAATGTGGTTTAACTACTTACAAGTGGGAGGATTTATTTTCTCAATGTCTAGTAAATATAAATAAGAGGTGAAAAATCTCTCCTTGGAAAACGGTAAGTAACTGATTAAAGAAACTGAAGATGGTGGAAACAGATGAAGAGATATACCATATTCATGGACTGTAAGAATTAATATTTTTAAATGACCATCATATGCAAGAATACCTACAGATTTAGTGTAATATCTATCAAATTACCAAGAGCAATATTCAGAACAAATAATTCTAAAATTTATATGGAAACAAAAGACCCTCAATAGCCAAAACAGTCTTGAGAAAGAAGAAAAAATATGACGGTATCATGCACTCTGATTTCAAACTAAATCACAAAGCTATAGTTAACAAAACAGTACGGCACTGGCACAAACACCAGTGCAGACATCAATAGAACAGTACCCAAAGCCCAGAAATAGGTACAGACTTTCGTGGGCAATAAATCTACAACAAAGTATGCAAGAATATACAAGGAGGGAAGAATAGCCTCTTCAATCAATGGTGCTGGGAACTTTGAGAAAACTGGACAGCTACATGCAAAAGAACCAAATTGGATTTTCTCACTCCGTTAAGAAAAATAAATTAAAAATGGATCAAAAACTGAAATGTAAGACCTGAAACCATACAACTTCTAGAAGTAAACATAGGCGGTGAGCTCGTTTAGTTTGTTCTTAGTAATATTTTTGAGATATGTTTACTTAGGCAAGGGAAACAAATTAAAAATTAAAAAATGGTACTGCATCAATGTTTCTGCACTGCAAAGGAAATGATCAGCCAAAAATTCCAGTTTCAGTTTCTTTAAAGTGGATTCTTAGAAAGAACTCTGAATGCAGACCGTATTTTGATTCTTACCATTTACCAAGTTACATAATTTGGCAAATTACTTCTCGTTGGCAGCCCATTCCTTTCAGCACTTTGAATATGTTATCTCTCTGCCTTGGGTCTCCACCACTGCTGATGAGAAACCACCTGTTCATCTTATTGAGCATCCCTTATGTATGATGAGTCGCTACTCTCTAGTTTCAGTCAAGACTGTTTCTTGACTATTTCATGCAGAAATTTAAGTTTGGCATATGTGGAGTTCACTGAAGTTCTTGGATGTGTAGACTAATAATTTTTACTAAATTTGAGAATTGTTCAGCCATTAGTTTTGCAAATTATTCTCCTTTCTTGAAAGGCCTGGAATCAGTAAGCACCCACAGTCTTGCAGAGGTGCTCTATGTGGCCGTTGAGGCATACCCTCATCTCTGCCTTAGCCTTCCTCTCCTACCTGTGCAGAGTCTTAAGGTCAACCAGTGGTGAGAGCATAAGCCCTTCTTACATCATTCTAAGCACACGCAGAGCCTGGAGTGAATGCTCAGACCTAAGAATTTGCGTATCCCACAAGCTCCCCAGGAAGCTGCTGGAGCTTTTCACACTGTCTGTGGATACCTCATTACCCTGCTTTTCCTTTGAAGCTTCTTGTTTTGCTTAAAAGTTTATTTGTTATCCAATGCTTCAGGAACCATTTAAAGAAAACAATTTCTGACATACACCAGTGGATAGGTAAAGGGATTTTTACACTTGAATATTCCTAGTTGATAACTTTTGAAAGAGTAACTGTTAGGAAACCTTCCTTTTGTTAAAAGAAATTTATTTTACCTCGTTTACCAAGTAAAAATGTGTACAACATTTATCACAATGTCAAGGTGATGATAAGATCAAATATATTCCACGTTGGGGAATCCAATGGAAAAGCAAGATATAGGTAAAAAGTTTTTAATTGATGACTGGAAGAGAGTAGGTATGCGGATACTTAGAACATAGAATGTGAGGATTGAGCATAAAATAGTGGATTTATACATGACAAAAATGTGCAGTGTATATATACAGTATATCATTATATTGTTCGGATCATTTATTACATATTATTATTTAAATTTGGATAAATGTGTATCTGTATATTAATATACAAATTAAGATAAAATTACAGCAATGTAAACATTAAAAATGTACATTCCAAAACACCAGCTTTGCCTGATTGTGACTGCATTTAACTGTCCTTTTAAGCATGAAGAAAATTTATTACAATAATTTATTTATCATTATAACTGGAAAAAACAAATTCTGTATACAGAACATACAGAACAACTGATTTTCAATAGTCAATTAAAAGTAAAATATCTTCTAATAATGGCATTTATCAGTAATTTGTGTCTAATTCAAAGAAAAAATCGAACATTAAGTAATAACGTGAAATAGAGATATGTATGTAATTTCAAATATTTTAGCTAATAATACTATTTTTACAGGTATTTGCTTTTTAGTTTTTTTTGTAGAAGGTAAAGATTAGCTTCTATACATATTCAACTAATAGAAATCATAACAAAACAAAAAATACTTAAAATTTTGGAACCAGTTGAGAAACTACAAATTTTCAAAAACAGGAAATCAGGATTATATAACATTTTAATGTGATCTACTCTTGGAAATCATAGTTAAACAAACCGTATATCTGTACAGGAAATACTCCAGCATAAAATTGTAATACATTGTGGTGAAGGCTTACATCTGCAGATTTTTCTCCTGCAATGCCCCACTGTTACTGTGGCTTACTGCATTGCATCAACACTACCTTTCTGTTTGGAAGACCCTCTCAGTACAAACAAGACTCTAAGTTCAGATTTTATTTTCCCTTGGTATTAGAATATGGGATTTAAGAGTCCTGGGAAATACTGTTTTAGCCTTTAAAAGTAAATGTATCACATTCTTTAATTAGGATCTATGTTTGAGTATGTTTTTCAAAATCTTAACATATGACCCAGTTATCTTACAAATTTCTCGAGCTACAAATTTTCAGGAAAACCCAGGTGTGTAATATGATGTCTTTCAAGATACTATTTCACAAAAAGACAAATAATATATCAATATTAAGAACTTCTTAGTCAAAAAACACTTACAGCAGGGGCAAATGTTCTAATTTATGGTTTCTTTTAAAGAGAATACAAACTCGAATTCAAAAGTGTGCTCTAGTCTCAGCCCATTCTAGTCAGTATTTTACTCATCTGTATGGAATAGTGAGATGTAGACTGTACACTGTAAAGAACGCTAACTAGGAATCAGGGAAGCTTAAATCTAATGTCCAATTAGTTGCACACTAATTTTAACTTGAGTGGATTCAAAGACTCAATGTGTGCATCACACTTCTTACCATAAAAACAAATCAGGTGATGGAATAAGAAAACTCAAGCTCTTTAAAATTTTAAAGTGATAAAGATAGATATATATATATTATACATATAATACATACACACTCACAAAAACATATATATATTTTATACACACACACACACACACACACAAATACACACACACAGATATATTAGCTATGGAAAACACAGATTGACTCTCTCTAGAAACAAAGTGGCAGGCATGTTTACCTCCTTTTCAAAAGATTCAGGTTCCCCAAATTTGGGGTTCTTTTCTTAGAGTGTATCTCACTGTGTGTTTAAGTGTCACCTGGCTCTGTTCCTGTTACTCGAAGGGAACCGAGACTTGGGGAAATGGCCCATGTGCAGACACTCTGTTGTCGGTAATACTCTGCCTTTCTTCTCTGATCCAGCATTCCCCTATTTTCTACCAGTGTCCATGACACTGTAGCAGCATAAGCTGTTCACTTTCAAATTGGGTAAACACTTCACAATTTTTGACACCTACACTTTATTTAGCATATATTTTACTATGTATCACATATATACAACACATACATCAGTGTATATGTAAAAGTGAGATAAGTTAGCCCAGCAAGTATACTTTATTTGTTCACCAAATATTTTATTGTTTCTAGGGTAAGGGCAAGGTCAGGATACAGCAGTCAACAAGGGAGAAACACGTAGTACGTGGCTTAATGGAACTGACAAATAACGAACACAGAGTTAAGTAACTGACGTTGCCAGACACGAATTAAATTGTGTTAAAACAATTGTTTAACACAACTACTCCGCATATTTCTAGTAAATTGGAATCCATCTTTAGAGTCCTAATTAATGTGGTTTAACTACTTACAAGTGGGAGGATTTATTTTCTCAATGTCTAGTAAATATAAATAAGAGGTGAAAAATCTCTCCTTGGAAAATGGTAAGTAACTGATTAAAGAAACTGAAGATGATGGAAACAGATGAAGATATATACCATATTCATGGACTGTAAGAATTAATATTTTTAAATGACCATCATATGAAAGAATACCTACAGATTTAGTGTAATATCTATCAAATTACCAAGAGCAATATTCAGAACAAATAATTCTAAAATTTATATGGAAACAAAAGACCCTCAATAGCCAAAACAATCTTGAGAAAGAAGAAAAAATATGACGGTATCATGCACTCTGATTTCAAACTAAATCACAAAGCTATAGTTAACAAAACAGTATGGCACTGGCAGAAACACCAATGCAGAGATCAATAGAACAGTACCCAAAGCCCAGAAATTGGTACAGACTTTCGTGGGCAATAAATCTACAACAAAGTAGGCAAGAATATACAATGAGGAAAGAATAGCCTCTTCAATCAATGGTGCTGGGAACTTTGAGAAAACTGGACAGCTACATGCAAAAGAACCAAATTGGATTTTCTCACTCCGTTAAGAAAAATAAATTAAAAGTGGATCAAAAACTGAAATGTAAGACCTGAAACCATACAACTTCTAGAAGTAAATATGGGCGGTGAGCTTTTTTAGTTTGTTCTTAGTAATATTTTTGAGATATGTTTACTTAGGCAAGGGAAACAAATTAAAAATTAAAAAATGGGACTGCATCAATGCTTCTGCACTGCAAAGGAAATGATCAGCCAAAAATTCCAATTTCAGTTTCTTTAAAGTGGATTCTTAAAAAGAACTCTGAATGCAGATAGTATTTTGATTCTTACCATTTACCAAGTTACATAATTTGGCAAATTACTTCTCGTTGGCAGCCCATTCCTTTCAGCACTTTGAATATGTTATCTCTCTGCCTTTGGTCTCCAACACTGCTGATGAGAAACCACCTGTTCATCTTATTGAGCATCCCTTATGTATGATGAGTCGCTACCCTCTAGTTTCAGTCAAGACTGTTTCTTGACTATTTCATGCAGAAATTTGAGTTTGGCATATGTGGAGTTCACTGAACTTCTTGGATGTGTAGACTAATAGTTTTTAGTAAATTTGAGAATTGTTCAGCCATTAGTTTTGCAAATTATTCTACTTTCTTTAAAGGCCTGGAATCAGTAAGCACCCACAGACTTGCAGATGTGCTCTATGTGGCCGTTGAGGCATACCCTCATCTCTGCCTCAGCCTTCCTCCCCTACCTGTGCAGAGTCTTAAGGTCAACCAGTGGTGAGAGCATAAGCCCTTCCTACATCATTCTAAGCACACGCAGAGCCTGGAGTGAATGCTCAGACCGAAGAATTTGCGTATCCCCCAAGCCCCCCAGGAAGCTGCTGGAGTTTTTCACAGTGTCTGTGGATACCTCATTATCCTGCTTTTCCTTTGAAGCTTCTTGTTTGCTTAAAAGATTATTTGTTATCCAATGCTTCAGGCACCATTTAAAGAAAACAATTTCTGACATACACCAGTGGATAGGTAAAGGGATTTTTACACTTGAATATTCCTAGTTGATAACTTTTGAAAGAGTAACTGTTAGGAAACCTTCATTTTGTTAAAAGAAATTTATTTTACCTCGTTTACCATGTAAAAATGTGTACAACATTTATCACAATGTCAAGGTGATGATAAGATCAAATATATTCCACCTTGGGGAATCCAATGGAAAAGCAAGATATAGGTAAAAAGTTTTTAATTGATGACTGGAAGAGAGTAGGTATGCGGATAATTAGAACATAGAATGTGAGGATTGAGCATAAAATAGTGGATTGATACATGATAAAAAAGTGCAGTGTATGTATACAATATATCATTATATAGCTAGGATAATTTATTACATATTATTATTGAAATTTGGATAAATGTGTATCTGTATATTAATATACAAATTAAGATAAAATTACAGCAATGTAAACATTAAAAATGTACATTCAAAAACACCAGCTTTGCCTGATTGTGACTGCATTTAACTGTCATTTTAAGCATGAAGAAAATTTATTACAATCATTTATTTATCATTATAACAGGAAAAAACAAATTATTTATACAGAACATACAGAACAACTGATTTTCAATAGTCAATTAAAGTAAAATATCTTCTAATAATGGAATTTATCAGTATTTTGTGTCTAATTCAAAGAAAAAATCGAACATTATGTAATAACATGAAATAGAGATATGTATGTAATTTCAAATATTTTAGCTAATAATACTATTTTTATAGGTATTTGCTTTTTAGTTGTTTTTGAAGAAGGAAAAGAATAGCTTCTATACATATTCAACTAATAGAAATCATACCAAAACAAAAAATACTTAAAATTTTGGATCCAGTTGAGAAACTACAAGTTTTCAAAAACAGGAAATCAGGATTATATAACATTTTAATGTGATCTACTCTTGAAAAACATAGTTAAACAAACCGTATATCTGTACAGGAAATACTCCAGCATAAAGTTGTAATACATTGTGGTGAAGGCTTACATCTGCAGATTTTTCTCCTGCAATGCCCCACTGTTACTGTGGCTTACTGCATTGCATCAAGACTGCCTTTCTGTTTGGAAGACCCTCTCAGTACAAACAAGACTCTAAGTTCAGATGTTATTTTCCCTTGGCATTAGAATATGGGAATTTAAGAGTCCTGGGAAATACTGTTTTAGCCTTTAAAAGTAAATGTATCACATTCTTTAATTAGGATCTATGTTTGAGTATGTTTTTCAAAATCTTAACATATGACCCAGTTATCTTACAAATTTCTCGAGCTACAAATTTTCAGGAAAATCCAGGTGTGTAATATGATGTCTTTCAAGATACTATTTCACAAAAAGACAAATAATATATCAATATTAAGAACTTCTTAGTCAAAAAACACTTACAGCAGGGGCAAATGGTCTAATTTATGGTTTCTTTTAAAGAGAATACAAACTCGAATTCAAAAGTGTTCTCTAGTCTCAGCCCTTCCTAGTCAGTATTTTACTCATCTGTATGGAATAGTCAGATGTAGACTTTACACTGTAAAGAACGCTAACTAGGAATCAGGGAAGCTTAAATCTAATGTCCAATTAGTTGCACACTAATATTTAACTTGAGTGGATTGAAAGACACAATGTGTGCCTCACTCTTCTTACCATAAAAACAAATCAGATGATGGAATAAGAAAACCCAAGCTCTTTAAAACTTTAAAGTGATAAAGATAGATAGATAAATATATATTATACATATAATACATACACACTCACAAACACATATATATATATTATACACACACACACACACACACACACACACACACACACACACACACACATATATATTAGCTATGGAAAACACAGATCGACTCTCTCTACAAACAAAGTGGCAGGCATGTTTACCTCCTTTTCAAAAGATTTAGGTTCCCAAAATTTGGGGTTCTTTTCTTAGTGTGTATCTCACTGTGTGTTTAAGTGTCATCTGGCTCTGTTCCTGTTACTCGAAGGGAACCGAGGCTTGGGGAAATGGCACATGTGCAGACACTCTGTTGTCGGTAATACTCTGTCTTTCTTCTCTGATCCAGCATTCCCCTATTTTCTACCAGTGTCCATGACACTGTAGCAGGCTAAGTTGTTCACTTGTAAATTGGGTAAACACTTCACAATTTTTGACACCTACACTTTATTTAGCATATATTTTACTATGTATCACATATATACAACACATACATCAGTGTATATGTAAAAGTGAGATTAATTAGCCCAGCAACTATACTTTATTTGTTCACCAAATATTTATTGTTTCTAGGGTAAGGGCAAGGTCAGGATACAGCAGTCAACAAGGGAGAAACACGTGGTTCGTGACTTAATGTAACTGACAAATAACGAACACGGAGTTAAGTACCTGACGTTGCCAGACACGACTTAAATTGTGTTAAAACAATTGTTTAACACAAGTATTCCGCATATTTCTAGTAAATTGGAATCCATGTTTAGAGTCCAAATTAATGTGGTTTAACTACTTACAAGTGGGAGGATTTATTTTCTCAATGTCTAGTAAATATAAATAAGAGGTGAAAAATCTCTCCTTGGAAAACGGTAAGTAACTGATTAAAGAAACTGAAGATGATGGAAACAGATGAAGAGATATACCATATTCATGGACTGTAAGAATTAATATTTTTAAATGACCATCATATGCAAGAATACCTACAGATTTAGTGTAATATCTATCAAATTACAAAGAGCAATATTCAGAACAAATAATTCTAAAATTTATATGGAAACAAAAGACCCTCAATAGCCAAAACAGTCTTGAGAAAGAAGAAAAAATATGACGGTATCATGCACTCTGATTTCAAACTAAATCACAAAGCTATAGTTAACAAAACAGTATGGCACTGGCACAAACACCAATGCAGAGATCAATAGAACAGGACACAAAGCCCAGAAATAGGTACAGACTTTCGTGGGCAATGAATCTACAACAAAGTAGGCAAGAATATACAATGAGGAAAGAATAGCCTCTTCAATCAATGGTGCTGGGAACTTTGAGAAAACTGGACAGCTACATGCAAAAGAACCAAATTGGATTTTCTCACTCCGTTAAGAAAAATAAATTAAAAATGGATCAAAAACTGAAATGTAAGACCTGAAACCATACAACTTCTAGAAGTAAACATAGGAGGTGAACTCTTTTGCTTAGGCAAGGGAAACAAATTAAAAATTAAAAAATGGGACTGCATCAATGTTTCTGCACTGCAAAGGAAATGATCAGCCAAAAATTCCAGTTTCAGTTTCTTTAAAGTGGATTCTTAGAAAGAACTCTGAATGCAGACAGTATTTTGATTCTTACCATTTACCAAGTTACATAATTTGGCAAATTACTTCTCGTTGGCAGCCCATTCCTTTCAGCACTTTGAATATGTTATCTCTCTGCCTTGGGTCTCCACCACTGCTGATGAGAAACCACCTGTTCATCTTATTGAGCATCCCTTATGTATGATGAGTCGCTACTCTCTAGTTTCAGTCAAGACTGTTTCTTCACTATTTCATGCAGAAATTTGAGTTTGGCATATGTGGAGTTCACTGAACTTCTTGGATGTGTAGACTAATACTTTTTAGTAAATTTGAGAATTGTTCAGCCATTAGTTTTGCAAATTATTCTCCTTTCTTTAAAGGCCTGGAATCAGTAAGCACCCACAGTCTTGCAGAGGTGCTCTATGTGGCCGTTGAGGCATACCCTCATCTCTGCCTTAGCCTTCCTCTCCTACCTGTGCAGAGTCTTAAGGTCAACCAGTGGTGAGAGCATAAGCCCTTCTTACATCATTCTAAGCACACGCAGAGCCTGGAGTGAATGCTCAGACCTAAGAATTTGCGTATCCCACAAGCTCCCCAGGAAGCTGCTGGAGCTTTTCACACTGTCTGTGGATACCTCATTACCCTGCTTTTCCTTCGAAGCTTCTTGTTTTGCTTAAAAGTTTATTTGTTATCCAATGCTTCAGGCACCATTTAAAGAAAACAATTTCTGACATACACCAGTGGATAGGTAAAGGGATTTTTACACTTGAATATTCCTAGTTGATAACTTTTGAAAGAGTAACTGTTATGAAACCTTCATTTTGTTAAAAGAAATTTATTTTACCTCGTTTACCAAGTAAAAATGTGTACAACATTTATCACAATGTCAAGGTGATGATAAGATCAAATATATTCCACCTTGGGGAATCCAATGGAAAAGCAAGATATAGGTAAAAAGTTTTTAATTGATGACTGGAAGAGAGTAGGTATGCGGATACTTAGAACAGAGAATGTGAGGATTGAGCATAAAATAGTGGATTGATACATGACAAAAATGTGCAGTATATGTATACAATATATCATTATATAGTTAGGATAATTTATTACATATTATTATTGAAATTTGGATAAATGTGTATCTGTATATTAATATACAAATTAAGATAAAATTACAGCAATGTAAACATTAAAAATGTACATTCAAAAACACCAGCTTTGCCTGATTGTGACTGCATTTAACTGTCCTTTTAAGCATGAAGAAAATTTATTACAATCAGTTATTTAACATTATAACAGGAAAAAATAAATTCTTTATACAGAACACACAGAACAACTGATTTTCAATAGTCAATTAAAAGTAAAATATCTTCTAATAATGGCATTTATCAGTATTTTGTGTCTAATTCAAAGAAAAAATCGAACATTAATTAATAACATGAAATAGATATATGTATGTAATTACAAATATTTTAGCTAATAATACTATTTTTATAGGTATTTGCTTTTTAGTTGTTTTTGAAGAAGGAAAAGAATAGCTTCTATACATATTCAACTAATAGAAATCATACCAAAACTAAAAAGTACTTAAAATTTTGGACCAGTTGAGAAACTACAAGTTTTCAAAAACAGGAAATCAGGATTATATAACATTTTAATATGATCTACACTTGGAAAACATAGTTAAACAAACCGTATATCTGTACAGGAAATACTCCAGCATAAAGTTGTAATACATTGTGGTGAAGGCTTACATCTGCAGATTTTTCTCCTGCAATGCCCCACTGTTACTGTGGCTTACTGCATTGCATCAAGACTGCCTTTCTGTTTGGAAGACCCTCTCAGTACAAACAAGACTCTAAGTTCACATTTTATTTCCCTTGGTATTAGAATATGGGAATTTAAGAGTCCTGGGAAATACTGTTTTAGCCTTTAAAAGTAAATGTATCACATTCTTTAATTAGGATCTATGTTTGAGTATCTTTTTCAAAATCTTAACATATGACCCAGTTATCTTACAAATTTCTCGAGCTACAAATTTTCAGGAAAATCCAGGTGTGTAATATGATGTCTTTCAAGATACTATTTCACAAAAAGACAAATAATATATCAATATTAAGAACTTCTTAGTCAAAAAACACTTACAGCAGGGGCAAATGGTCTAATTTATGGTTTCTTCTAAAGAGAATACAAACTCGAATTCAAAAGTGTGCTTTACTCTCAGCCCTTCCTATTGAGTATTTTACTCATCTGTATGGAATAGTCAGATGTAGACTGTACACTGTAAAGAACGCTAACTAGGAATCAGGGAAGCTTAAATCTAATGTCCAATTAGTTGCACACTAATTTTTAACTTGAGTGGATTCAAAGACTCAATGTGTGCCTCACACTTCTTACCATAAAAACAAATCAGATGATGGAATAAGAAAACTCAAGCTCTTTAAAACTTTAAAGTGATAAAGGTAGATAGATAAATATATATTATACATATAATACATACACATTCACAAACACATATATATATATTATACACACACACACACACACACACACACACACACACACACACACACACATATATTAGATATGGAAAACACAGATCGACTCTCTCTACAAACAAAGTGGCAGGCATGTTTACCTCCTTTTCAAAAGATTTAGGTTCCCCAAATTTGGGGTTCTTTTCTTAGTGTGTATCTCACTGTGTGTTTAAGTGTCACCTGGCTCTGTTCCTGTTACTCGAAGGGAACCGAGGCCTGGGGAAATGGCACATGTGCAGACACTCTGTTGTCGGTAATAATCTGTCTTTCTTCTCTGATCCAGCATTCCCCTATTTTCTACCAGTGTCCATGACACTGTAGCAGGCTAAGCTATTCACTTGCAAATTGGGTAAACACTTCACAATTTTTGACACCTACACTTTATTTAGCATATATTTTACTATGTATCACATATATACAACACATACATCAGTGTATATGTAAAAGTGAGATTAATTAGCCCAGCAACTATACTTTATTTGTTCACCAAATATTTATTGTTTCTAGGGTAAGGGCAAGGTCAGGATACAGCAGTCAAGAAGGGAGAAACACGTGGTTCGTGACTTAATGGAACTGACAAATAACGAACACAGAGTTAATTACCTGACGTTGCCAGACACGACTTAAATTGTGTTAAAACAATTGTTTAACACAACTATTCCGCATATTTCTAGTAAATTGGAATCCATCTTTAGAGTCCAAATTAATGTGGTTTAACTACTTACAAGTGGGAGGATTTATTTTCTCAATGTCTAGTAAATATAAATAAGAGGTGAAAAATCTCTCCTTGGAAAATGGTAAGTAACTGATTAAAGAAACTGAAGATGATGGAAACAGATGAAGAGATATACCATATTCATGGACTGTAAGAATTAATATTTTTAAATGACCATCATATGCAAGTATACCTACAGATTTAGTGTAATATCTATCAAATTACAAAGAGCAATATTCAGAACAAATAATTCTAAAATTTATATGGAAACAAAAGACCCTCAATAGCCAAAACAGTCTTGAGAAAGAAGAAAAAATATGACGGTATCATGCACTCTGATTTCAAACTAAATCACAAAGCTATAGTTAACAAAACAGTATGGCACTGGCGCAAACACCAATGCAGAGATCAATAGAACAGGACCCAAAACCCAGAAATAGTTACAGACTTTCGTGGGCAATAAATCTACAACAAATTTGGCAAGAATATACAATGAGGAAAGAATAGCCTCTTCAATCAATGGTGCTGGGAACTTTGAGAAAACTGGACAGCTACATGCAAAAGAACCAAATTGGATTTTCTCACTCCGTTAAGAAAAATAAATTAAAAATGGATCAAAAACTGAAATGTAAGACCTGAAACCATACAACTTCTAGAAGTAAACATAGGAGGTGAACATTTTTGCTTAGGCAAGGGAAACAAATTAAAAATTAAAAAATGGAACTGCATCAATGTTTCTGAACTGCAAAGGAAATGATCAGCCAAAAATTCCAGTTTCAGTTTCTTTAAAGTGGATTCTTAGAAAGAACTCTGAATGCAGACAGTATTTGGTTTTTACCATTTACCTAGTTACATAATTTGGCAAATTACTTCTCGTTGGCAGCCCATTCCTTTCAGCACTTTGAATATGTTATCTCTCTGCCTTGGGTCTCCACCACTGCTGATGAGAAACCACCTGTTCATCTTATTGAGCATCCCTTATGTATGATGAGTCGCTACACTCTAGTTTCAGTCAAGACTGTTTCTTCACTATTTCATGCAGGAATTTGAGTTTGGCATATGTGGAGTTCACTGAACTTCTTGGATGTGTAGGCTAATAATTTTTAGTAAATTTGAGAATTGTTCAGCCATTAGTTTTGCAAATTATTCTCCTTTCTTGAAAGGCCTGGAATCAGCAAGCACCCACAGTCTTGCAGAGGTGCTCTATGTGGCCGTTGAGGCATACCCTCATCTCTGCCTTAGCCTTCCTCTCCTACCTGTGCAGAGTCTTAAGGTCAACCAGTGGTGAGAGCATAAGCCCTTCTTACATCATTCTAAGCACACGCAGAGCCTGGAGTGAATGCACAGACCTAAGAATTTGTGTATCCCACAAGCTCCCCAGGAAGTTGCTGGAGCTTTACACACTGTCTGTGGATACCTCATTACCCTGCTTATCCTTCGAAGCTTCTTGTTTTGCTTTAAAGTTTATTTGTTATCCAATGCTTCAGGCACCATTTAAAGAAAACAATTTCTGACATACACCAGTGGATAGGTAAAGGGATTTTTACACTTGAATATTCCTAGTTGATAACTTTTGGAAGAGTAACTGTTAGGAAACCTTCATTTTGTTAAAAGAAATTTATTTTACCTCGTTTACCATGTAAAAATGTGTACAACATTTATCACAATGTCAAGGTGATGATAAGATCAAATATATTCCACCTTGGGAATCCAATTGTAAAGCAAGATATAGGTAAAAAGTTTTCAATTGATGACTGGAAGAGAGTAGGTATGCGGATACTTAGAACATAGAATGTGAGGATTGAGCATAAAATAGTGGATTGATACATGATAAAAATGTGCAGTGTATGTATAAAATATACCATTATATAGTTAGGATAATTTATTACATATTATTATTGAAATTTGGATAAATGTGTATCTGTATATTAATATACAAATTAAGATAAAATTACAGCAATGTAAACATTAAAAATGTACATTCAAAACACCAGCTTTGCCTGATTGTGACTGCATTTAACTGTCCTTTTAAGCATGAAGAAAATTTATTACAATCAGTTATTTAAAATTATAACAGGAAAAAACAAATTCTTTATACAGAACACACAGAACAACTGATTATCAATAGTCAATTTAAAGTAAAATATCTTCTAATAGTGGCATTTATCAGTATTTAGTGTCTAATTCAAAGAAAAAATCGAACATTAAGTAATAACATGAAATAGAGATATGTATGTAATTTCAAATATTTTAGCTAATAGTACTATTTTTACAGATATTTGCTTTTTAGTTGTTTTTGAAGAAGGAAAAGAATAGCTTCTATACATATTCAACTAATAGAAATCATACCAAAACAAAAAAATTACTTAAAAGTTTGGAACCAGTTGAGAAACTACAAGTTTTCAAAAACAGTAAATCAGGATTATATAACATTTTAATGTGATCTACTCTTGGAAAACATAGTTAAACAAACCGTATATCTGTACAGGAAATACTCCAGCATAAAGTTGTAATACATTGTGGTGAAGGCTTACATCTGCAGATTTTTCTCCTGCAATGCCCCACTGTTACTGTGGCTTACTGCATTGCATCAAGACTGCCTTTCTGTTTGGAAGACCCTCTCAGTACAAACAAGACTCTAAGTTCAGATTTTATTTTCCCTTGGTATTAGAATATGGGATTTAAGTGTCCTGGGAAATACGGTTTTAGCCTTTAAAAGTAAATGTATCACATTCTTTAATTAGGATCTATGTTTGAGTATGTTTTTCAAAATCTTAACATATGACCCAGTTATCTTACAAATTTCTCGAGCTACAAATTTTCAGGAAAACCCAGGTGTGTAATATGATGTCTTTCAAGATACTATTTCACAAAAAGACAAATAATATATCAATATTAAGAACTTCTTAGTCAAAAAACACTTACAGCAGGGGCAAATGGTCTAATTTATGGTTTCTTTTAAAGAGAATACAAACTCGAATTCAAAAGTGTGCTCTAGTCTCAGCCCTTCCTAGTCAGTATTTTACTCATCTGTATGGAATAGTCAGATGTAGACTGTACACTGTAAAGAACGCTAACTAGGAATCAGGGAAGCTTAAATCTAATGTCCAATTAGTTGCACACTAATTTTTAACTTGAGTGGATTCAAAGACTCAATGTGTGCATCACACTTCTTACCATAAAAACAAATCAGGTGATGGAATAAGAAAACTCAAGCTCTTTAAAACTTTAAAGTGATAAAGATAGATAGATATATATATATTATACATATAATACATGCACACTCACAAACACATATATATATATTATACACACACACACACACACACACACACACACACACACAGATATATTAGTTATGGAAAACACAGATTGACTCTCTCTAGAAACAAAGTGGCAGGCATGTTTACCTCCTTTTCAAAAGATTCAGGTTCCCCAAATTTGGGGTTCTTTTCTTAGAGTGTATCTCACTGTGTGTTTAAGTGTCACCTGGCTCTGTTCCTGTTACTCGAAGGGAACCGAGACATGGGGAAATGGCCCATGTGCAGACACTCTGTTGTCGGTAATACTCTGCCTTTCTTCTCTGATCCAGCATTCCCCTATTTTCTACCAGTGTCCATGACACTGTAGCAGCATAAGCTGTTCACTTTCAAATTGGGTAAACACTTCACAATTTTTGACACCTACACTTTATTTAGCATATATTTTACTATGTATCACATATATACAACACATACATCAGTGTATATGTAAAAGTGAGATTAATTAGCCCAGCAACTATACTTTATTTGTTCACCAAATATTTATTGTTTCTAGGGTAAGGGCAAGGTCAGGATACAGCAGTCAACAAGGGAGAAACACGTGGTTCGTGACTTAATGTAACTGACAAATAACGAACACGGAGTTAAGTACCTAACGTTGCCAGACACGACTTAAATTGTGTTAAAACAATTGTTTAACACAACTATTCCGCATATTTCTAGTAAATTGGAATCCATGTTTAGAGTCCAAATTAATGTGGTTTAACTACTTACAAGTGGGAGGATTTATTTTCTCAATGTCTAGTAAATATAAATAAGAGGTGAAAAATCTCTCCTTGGAAAACGGTAAGTAACTGATTAAAGAAACTTAAGATGATGGAAACAGATGAAGAGATATACCATATTCATGGACTGTAAGAATTAATATTTTTAAATGACCATCATATGCAAGAATACCTACAGATTTAGTGTAATATCTATCAAATTACAAAGAGCAATATTCAGAACAAATAATTCTAAAATTTATATGGAAACAAAAGACCCTCAATAGCCAAAACAGTCTTGAGAAAGAAGAAAAAATATGACGGTATCATGCACTCTGATTTCAAACTAAATCACAAAGCTATAGTTAACAAAACAGTATGGCACTGGCACAAACACCAATGCAGAGATCAATAGAACAGGACACAAAGCCCAGAAATAGGTACAGACTTTCGTGAGCAATAAATCTACAACAAAGTAGGCAAGAATATACAATGAGGAAAGAATAGCCTCTTCAATCAATGGTGCTGGGAACTTTGAGAAAACTGGACAGCTACATGCAAAAGAACCAAATTGGATTTTCTCACTCCGTTAAGAAAAATAAATTAAAAATGGATCAAAAACTGAAATGTAAGACCTGAAACCATACAACTTCTAGAAGTAAACATAGGAGGTGAACTCTTTTGCTTAGGCAAGGGAAACAAATTAAAAATTAAAAAATGGGACTGCATCAATGTTTCTGAACTGCAAAGGAAATGATCAGCCAAAAATTCCAGTTTCAGTTTCTTTAAAGTGGATTCTTAGAAAGAACTCTGAATGCAGACAGTATTTTGATTCTTACCATTTACCAAGTTACATAATTTGGCAAATTACTTCTCGTTGGCAGCCCATTCCTTTCAGCACTTTGAATATGTTATCTCTCTGCCTTGGGTCTCCACCACTGCTGATGAGAAACCACCTGTTCATCTTATTGAGCATCCCTTATGTATGATGAGTCGCTACTCTCTAGTTTCAGTCAAGACTGTTTCTTCACTATTTCATGCAGAAATTTGAGTTTGGCATATGTGGAGTTCACTGAACTTCTTGGATGTGTAGACTAATAATTTTTACTAAATTTGAGAATTGTTCAGCCATTAGTTTTGCAAATTATTCTCCTTTCTTGAAAGGCCTGGAATCAGTAAGCACCCACAGTCTTGCAGAGGTGCTCTATGTGGCCGTTGAGGCATACCCTCATCTCTGCCTTAGCCTTCCTCTCCTACCTGTGCAGAGTCTTAAGGTCAACCAGTGGTGAGAGCATAAGCCCTTCTTACATCATTCTAAGCACACGCAGAGCCTGGAGTGAATGCTCAGACCTAAGAATTTGCGTATCCCACAAGCTCCCCAGGAAGCTGCTGGAGCTTTTCACACTGTCTGTGGATACCTCATTACCCTGCTTTTCCTTCGAAGCTTCTTGTTTTGCTTAAAAGTTTATTTGTTATCCAATGCTTCAGGCACCATTTAAAGAAAACAATTTCTGACATACACCAGTGGATAGGTAAAGGGATTTTTACACTTGAATATTCCTAGTTGATAACTTTTGAAAGAGTAACTGTTATGAAACCTTCATTTTGTTAAAAGAAATTTATTTTACCTCGTTTACCAAGTAAAAATGTGTACAACATTTATCACAATGTCAAGGTGATGATAAGATCAAATATATTCCACCTTGGGGAATCCAATGGAAAAGCAAGATATAGGTAAAAAGTTTTTAATTGATGACTGGAAGAGAGTAGGTATGCGGATACTTAGAACATAGAATGTGAGGATTGAGCATAAAATAGTGGATTGATACATGACAAAAATGTGCAGTATATGTATACAATATATCATTATATAGTTAGGATAATTTATTACATATTATTATTGAAATTTGGATAAATGTGTATCTGTATATTAATATACAAATTAAGATAAAATTACAGCAATGTAAACATTAAAAATGTACATTCAAAGACACCAGCTTTGCCTGATTGTGACTGCATTTAACTGTCCTTTTAAGCATGAAGAAAATTTATTACAATCAGTTATTTAACATTATAACTGGAAAAAATAAATTCTTTATACAGAACACAGAGAACAACTGATTTTCAATAGTCAATTAAAAGTAAAATATCTTCTAATAATGGCATTTATCAGTATTTTGTGTCTAATTCAAAGAAAAAATCGAACATTAAGTAATAACATGAAATAGATATATGTATGTAATTTCAAATATTTTAGCTAATAATACTATTTTTATAGGTATTTGCTTTTTAGTTGTTTTTGAAGAAGGAAAAGAATAGCTTCTATACATATTCAACTAATAGAAATCATACCAAAACTAAAAAGTACTTAAAATTTTGGACCAGTTGAGAAACTACAAGTTTTCAAAAACAGGAAATCAGGATTATATAACATTTTAATATGATCTACACTTGGAAAACATAGTTAAACAAACCGTATATCTGTACAGGAAATACTCCAGCATAAAGTTGTAATACATTGTGGTGAAGGCTTACATCTGCAGATTTTTCTCCTGCAATGCCCCACTGTTACTGTGGCTTACTGCATTGCATCAAGACTGCCTTTCTGTTTGGAAGACCCTCTCAGTACAAACAAGACTCTAAGTTCAGATTTTATTTCCCTTGGTATTAGAATATGGGAATTTAAGAGTCCTGGGAAATACTGTTTTAGCCTTTAAAAGTAAATGTATCACATTCTTTAATTAGGATCTATGTTTGAGTATGTTTTTCAAAATCTTAACATATGACCCAGTTATCTTACAAATTTCTCGAGCTACAAATTTTCAGGAAAATCCAGGTGTGTAATATGATGTCTTTCAAGATACTATTTCACAAAAAGACAAATAATATATCAATATTAAGAACTTCTTAGTCAAAAAACACTTACAGCAGGGGCAAATGGTCTAATTTATGGTTTCTTCTAAAGAGAATACAAACTCGAATTCAAAAGTGTGCTTTACTCTCAGCCCTTCCTAGTGAGTATTTTACTCATCTGTATGGAATAGTCAGATGTAGACTGTACACTGTAAAGAACGCTAACTAGGAATCAGGGAAGCTTAAATCTAATGTCCAATTAGTTGCACACTAATTTTTAACTTGAGTGGATTCAAAGACTCAATGTGTGCCTCACACTTCTTACCATAAAAACAAATCAGATGATGGAATAAGAAAACTCAAGCTCTTTAAAACTTTAAAGTGATAAAGATAGATAGATAAATATATATTATACATATAATACATACACACTCACAAACACATATATATATATTATACACACACACACACACACACACACACCCACATATATATTAGCTATGGAAAACACAGATCGACTCTCTCTACAAACAAAGTGGCAGGCATGTTTACCTCCTTTTCAAAAGATTCAGGTTCCCCAAATTTCGGGTTATTTTCTTAGAGTGTATCGCACTGTGTGTTTAAGTGTCACCTGGCTCTGTTCCTGTTATTCGAATGGAACCGAGGCTTGGGGAAATGGCACATGTGCAGACACTCTGTTGTCGGTAATACTCTGTCTTTCTTCTCTGATCCAGCATTCCCCTATTTTCTACCAGTGTCCATGACACTGTAGCAGGCTGAGCTGTTCACTTGCAAATTGGGTAAACACTTCACAATTTTTGACACCTACACTTTATTTAGCATATATTTTACTATGTATCACATATATACAACACATACATCAGTGTATATGTAAAAGTGAGATTAATTAGCCCAGCAACTATACTTTATTTTTTCACCAAATATTTATTGTTTCTAGGGTAAGGGCATGGTCAGGATACAGCAGTCAACAAGGAAGAAACACGTGGTTCGTGACTTAATGGAACTGACAAATAATGAACACAGAGTTAGGTACCTGACGTTGCCAGACACGACTTAAATTGTGTTAAAACAATTGTTTAACACAACTATTCAGCATATTTCTAGTAAATTGGAATCCATCTTTAGAGTCCAAATTAATGTGGTTTAACTACTTACAAGTGGGAGGATTTATTTTCTCAATGTCTAGTAAATATAAATAAGAGATGAAAAATCTCTCCTTGGAAAACGGTAAGTAACTGATTAAAGAAACTGAAGATGATGGAAACAGATGAAGAGATATACCATATTCATGGACTGTAAGAATTAATATTTTTAAATGACCATCATATGCAAGAATACCTACAGATTTAGTGTAATATCTATCAAATTACCAAGAGCAATATTGAGAACAAATAATTCTAAAATTTATATGGAAACAAAAGACCCTCAATAGCCAAAACAGTCTTGAGAAAGAAGAAAAAATATGACGGTATCATGCACTCTGATTTCAAACTAAATCACAAAGCTATAGTTAACAAAACAGTATGGCACTGGCACAAACACCAATGCAGAGATCAATAGAACAGGACCCAAAGCCCAGAAATAGGTACAGACTTTCGTGGGCAATAAATATACAACAAAGTAGGCAAGAATATACAATGAGGAAAGAATAGCCTCTTCAATCAATGGTGCTGGGAACTTTGAGAAAACTGGACAGCTACATGCAAAAGAACCAAATTGGATTTTCTCACTCCGTTAAGAAAAATAAATTAAAAATGGATCAAAAACTGAAATGTAAGACCTGAAACCATACAACTTCTAGAAGTAAACATAGGCGGTGAACTCTTTTGCTTAGGCAAGGGAAACAAATTAAAAATTAAAAAATGGGACTGCATCAATGTTTCTGCACTGCAAAGGAAATGATCAGCCAAAAATTCCAGTTTCAGTTTCTTTAAAGTGGATTCTTAGAAAGAACTCTGAATGCAGACAGTATTTTGATTCTTACCATTTACCAAGTTACATAATTTGGCAAATTTCTTCTCGTTGGCAGCCCATTCCTTTCAGCACTTTGAATATGTTATCTCTCTGCCTTGGGTCTCCACCACTGCTGATGAGAAACCACCTGTTCATCTTATTGAGCATCCCTTATGTATGATGAGTCGCTACTCTCTAGTTTCAGTCAAGACTGTTTCTTGACTATTTCATGCAGAAATTTGAGTTTGGCGTATGTGGAGTTCACTGAACTTCTTGGATTTGTAGACTAATACTTTTTAGTAAATTTGAGAATTGTTCAGCCATTAGTTTTGCAAATTATTCTCCTTTCTTGAAAGGCCTGGAATCAGCAAGCACCCACAGTCTTGCAGAGGTGCTCTATGTGGCCGTTAAGGCATACCCTCATCTCTGCCTTAGCCTTCCTCTCCTACCTGTGCAGAGTCTTAAGGTCAACCAGTGGTGAGAGCATAAGCCCTTCTTACATCATTCTAAGCACACGCAGAGCCTGGAGTGAATGCTCAGACCTAAGAATTTGCGTATCCCACAAGCTCCCCAGGAAGCTGCTTGAGCTTTTCAGACTGTCTGTGGATACCTCATTACCGTGCTTTTGCTTCGAAGCTTCTTGTTTTGCTTAAAAGTTTATTTGTTATCCAATGCTTCAGGCACCATTTAAAGAAAACAATTTCTGACATACACCAGTGGATAGGTAAAGGGATTTTTGCACTTGAATATTCGTAGTTGATAACTTTTGAAAGAGTATCTGGTATGAAACATTCATTTTGTTAAAAGAAATTTATTTTACCTCGATTACGAAGTAAAAATTTGTACAACATTTATCACAATGTCAAGGTGATGATAAGATCAAATATATTCCACCTTGGGGAATCCAATGTAAAAGCAAGATAAAGGTAAAAAGTTTTTAATTGATGACTGGAAGAGAGTAGGTATGCGGATACTTAGAACATAGAATGTGAGGATTGAGCATAAAATAGTGGATTGATATATGACAAAAATGTGCAGTATATTTATACAATATATCATTATATAGTTAGGATAATTTATTACATATTATTATTGAAATTTGGAGAAATGTGTATCTGTATATTAATAAACAAATTAAGATAAAATTACAGCAATGTAAACATTAAAAATGTACATTCAAAGACACCAGCTTTGCCTGATTGTGACTGCATTTAACTGTCCTTTTAAGCATGAAGAAAATTTATTACAATCAGTTATTTAACATTATAACAGGAAAAAATAAATTTTTTATACAGAACACACAGAACGACTGATTTTGAATAGTCAATTAAAAGTAAAATATCTTGTAATAATGGCATTTATCAGTATTTTGTGTCTAATTCAAAGAAAAAATCGAACATTAAGTAATAACATGAAATAGAGATATGTATGTAATTTCAAATATTTTAGCTAATAATAATATTTTTATAGGTATTTGCTTTTTAGTTGTTTTTGAAGAAGGAAAAGAATAGCTTCTATACATATTCAACTAATAGAAATCATACCAAAACAAAAAAATTACTAAAAATTTTGGAACCAGTTGAGAAAGTACAAGTTTTCAAAAACAGGAAGTCAGGATTATATAACATTTTAATGTGATCTACTCTTGAAAAACATAGTTAAACAAACCGTATATCTGTACAGGAAATACTCCAGCATAAAGTTGTAATACATTGTGGTGAAGGCTTACATCTGCAGATTTTTCTCCTGCAATGCCCCACTGTTACTGTGGCTTACTGCATTGCATCAAGACTGCCTTTCTGTTTGGAAGACCCTCTCAGTACAAACAAGACTCTAAGTTCAGATTTTATTTCCCTTGGTATTAGAATATGGGAATTTAAGAGTCCTGGGAAATACTGTTTTAGCCTTTAAAAGTAAATGTATCACATTCTTTAATTAGGATCTATGTTTGAGTATGTTTTTCAAAATCTTAACATATGACCCAGTTATCTTACAAATTTCTCGAGCTACAAATTTTCAGGAAAATCCAGGTGTGTAATATGATGTCTTTCAAGATACTATTTCACAAAAAGACAAATAATATATCAATATTAAGAACTTCTTAGTCAAAAAACACTTACAGCAGGGGCAAATGGTCTAATTTATGGTTTCTTCTAAAGAGAATACAAACTCGAATTCAAAAGTGTGCTTTACTCTCAGCCCTTCCTAATCAGTATTTTACTCATCTGTATGGAATAGTCAGATGTAGAGTGTAGACTGTAAAGGACGCTAACTAGGAATCAGGGAAGCTTAAATCTAATGTCCAATTTGTTGCACCCTAATTTTTAAATTGAGTGGATTCAAAGACTCAATGTGTGCCTCACACTTCTTACTATAAAAACAAATCAGATGATGGAATAAGGAAACCCAAGCTCTTTAAAACTTTAAAGTGATAAAGATAGATAGATAAATATATATTATACATATAATACATACACACTCACAAACACATATATATATATTATACACACACACACACACACACACACACACACACACACACACACACACACATATATATTAGCTATGGAAAACACAGATCGACTCTCTCTACAAACAAAGTGGCAGGCATGTTTACCTCCTTTTCAAAAGATTTAGGTTCCCCAAATTTGGGGTTCTTTTCTTAGTGTGTATCTCACTGTGTGTTTAAGTGTCATCTGGCTCTGTTCCTGTTACTCGAAGGGAACCGAGGCTTGGGGAAATGGCACATGTGCAGACACTCTGTTGTCGGTAATACTCTGTCTTTCTTCTCTGATCCAGCATTCCCCTATTTTCTACCAGTGTCCATGACACTGTAGCAGGCTAAGTTGTTCACTTGTAAATTGGGTAAACACTTCACAATTTTTGACACCTACACTTTATTTAGCATATATTTTACTATGTATCACATATATACAACACATACATCAGTGTATATGTAAAAGTGAGATTAATTAGCCCAGCAACTATACTTTATTTGTTCACCAAATATTTATTGTTTCTAGGGTAAGGGCAAGGTCAGGATACAGCAGTCAACAAGGGAGAAACACGTGGTTCGTGACTTAATGGAACTGACAAATAACGAACACGGAGTTAAGTACCTGACGTTGCCAGACACGACTTAAATTGTGTTAAAACAATTGTTTAACACAACTATTCCGCATATTTCTAGTAAATTGGAATCCATGTTTAGAGTCCAAATTAATGTGGTTTAACTACTTACAAGTGGGAGGATTTATTTTCTCAATGTCTAGTAAATATAAATAAGAGGTGAAAAATTTCTCCTTGGAAAACGGTAAGTAACTGATTAAAGAAACTGAAGATGATGGAAACAGATGAAGAGATATACCATATTCATGGACTGTAAGAATTAATATTTTTAAATGACCATCATATGCAAGAGTACCTACAGATTTAGTGTAATATCTATCAAATTACAAAGAGCAATATTCAGAACAAATAATTCTAAAATTTATATGGAAACAAAAGACCCTCAATAGCCAAAACAGTCTTGAGAAAGAAGAAAAAATATGACGGTATCATGCACTCTGATTTCAAACTAAATCACAAAGCTATAGTTAACAAAACAGTATGGCACTGGCACAAACACCAATGCAGAGATCAATAGAACAGGACACAAAGCCCAGAAATAGGTACAGACTTTCGTGGGCAATGAATCTACAACAAAGTAGGCAAGAATATACAATGAGGAAAGAATAGCCTCTTCAATCAATGGTGCTGGGAACTTTGAGAAAACTGGACAGCTACATGCAAAAGAACCAAATTGGATTTTCTCACTCCGTTAAGAAAAATAAATTAAAAATGGATCAAAAACTGAAATGTAAGACCTGAAACCATACAACTTCTAGAAGTAAACATAGGCGGTGAACTCTTTTGCTTAGGCAAGGGAAACAAATTAAAAATTAAAAAATGGGACTGCATCAATGTTTCTGAACTGCAAAGGAAATGATCAGCCAAAAATTCCAGTTTCAGTTTCTTTAAAGTGGATTCTTAGAAAGAACTCTGAATGCAGACAGTATTTTGATTCTTACCATTTACCAAGTTACATAATTTGGCAAATTACTTCTCGTTGGCAGCCCATTCCTTTCAGCACTTTGAATATGTTATCTCTCTGCCTTGGGTCTCCACCACTGCTGATGAGAAACCACCTGTTCATCTTATTGAGCATCCCTTATGTATGATGAGTCGCTACTCTCTAGTTTCAGTCAAGACTGTTTCTTCACTATTTCATGCAGAAATTTGAGTTTGGCATATGTGGAGTTCACTGAACTTCTTGGATGTGTAGACTAATAATTTTTAGTAAATTTTAGAATTGTTCAGCCATTAGTTTTGCAAATTATTCTCCTTTCTTGAAAGGCCTGGAATCAGCAAGCACCCACAGTCTTGCAGAGGTGCTCTATGTGGCCGTTGAGGCATACCCTCATCTCTGCCTTAGCCTTCCTCTCCTACCTGTGCAGAGTCTTAAGGTCAACCAGTGGTGAGAGCATAAGCCCTTCTTACATCATTCTAAGCACACGCAGAGCCTGGAGTGAATGCACAGACTTAAGAATTTGCGTATCCCACAAGCTCCCCAGGAAGCTGCTGGAGCTTTTCACACTGTCTGTGGATACCTCATTACCCTGCTTATCCTTCGAAGCTTCTTGTTTTGCTTTAAAGTTTATTTGTTATCCAATGCTTCAGGCACCATTTAAAGAAAACAATTTCTGACATACACCAGTGGATAGGTAAAGGGATTTTTACACTTGAATATTCCTAGTTGATAACTTTTGGAAGAGTAACTGTTAGGAAACCTTCATTTTGTTAAAAGAAATTTATTTTACCTCGTTTACCATGTAAAAATGTGTACAACATTTATCACAATGTCAAGGTGATGATAAGATCAAATATATTCCACCTTGGGAATCCAATTGTAAAGCAAGATATAGGTAAAAAGTTTTCAATTGATGACTGGAAGAGAGTAGGTATGCGGATACTTAGAACATAGAATGTGAGGATTGAGCATAAAATAGTGGATTGATACATGATAAAAATGTGCAGTGTATGTATAAAATATACCATTATATAGTTAGGATAATTTATTACATATTATTATTGAAATTTGGATAAATGTGTATCTGTATATTAATATACAAATTAAGATAAAATTACAGCAATGTAAACATTAAAAATGTACGTTCAAAACACCAGCTTTGCCTGATTGTGACTGCATTTAACTGTCCTTTTAAGCATGAAGAAAATTTATTACAATCAGTTATTTAAAATTATAACAGGAAAAAACAAATTCTTTATACAGAACACACAGAACAACTGATTATCAATAGTCAATTTAAAGTAAAATATCTTCTAATAGTGGCATTTATCAGTATTTAGTGTCTAATTCAAAGAAAAAATCGAACATTAAGTAATAACATGAAATAGAGATATGTATGTAATTTCAAATATTTTAGCTAATAATACTATTTTTACAGGTATTTGCTTTTTAGTTGTTTTTGAAGAAGGAAAAGAATAGCTTCTATACATATTCAACTAATAGAAATCATACCAAAACAAAAAAATTACTTAAAATTTTGGAACCAGTTGAGAAACTACAAGTTTTCAAAAACAGTAAATCAGGATTATATAACATTTTAATGTGATCTACTCTTGGAAAACATAGTTAAACAAACCGTATATCTGTACAGGAAATACTCCAGCATAAAGTTGTAATACATTGTGGTGAAGGCTTACATCTGCAGATTTTTCTCCTGCAATGCCCCACTGTTACTGTGGCTTACTGCATTGCATCAAGACTGCCTTTCTGTTTGGAAGACCCTCTCAGTACAAACAAGACTCTAAGTTCAGATTTTATTTTCCCTTGGTATTAGAATATGGGAATTTAAGAGTCCTGGGAAATACTGTTTTAGCCTTTAAAAGTAAATGTATCACATTCTTTAATTAGGATCTATGTTTGAGTATGTTTTTCAAAATCTTAACATATGACCCAGTTATCTTACAAATTTCTCGAGCTACAAATTTTCAGGAAAATCCAGGTGTGTAATATGATGTCTTTCAAGATACTATTTCACAAAAAGACAAATAATATATCAATATTAAGAACTTCTTAGTCAAAAAACACTTACAGCAGGGGCAAATGGTCTAATTTATGGTTTCTTCTAAAGAGAATACAAACTCGAATTCAAAAGTGTGCTTTACTCTCAGCCCTTCCTAATCAGTATTTTACTCATCTGTATGGAATAGTCAGATGTAGACTGTACACTGTAAAGAACGCTAACTAGGAATCAGGGAAGCTTAAATCTAATGTCCAATTAGTTGCACACTAATTTTTAAATTGAGTGGATTCAAAGACTCAATGTGTGCCTCACACTTCTTACCATAAAAACAAATCAGATGATGGAATAACAAAATCCAAGCTCTTTAAAACTTTAAATTGATAAAGATAGATAGATAAATATATATTATACATATAATACATACACACTCACAAACACATATATATATATTATACACACACACACACACACACACACACACACACACACACACACACACATATATATTAGCTATGGAAAACACAGATCGACTCTCTCTACAAACAAAGTGGCAGGCATGTTTACCTCCTTTTCAAAAGATTTGGGTTCCCCAAATTTGGGGTTCTTTTCTTAGTGTGTATCTCACTGTGTGTTTAAATGTCATCTGGCTCTGTTCCTGTTACTCGAAGGGAACCGAGGCTTGGGGAAATGGCACATGTGCAGACACTCTGTTTTCGGTAATACTCTGTCTTTCTTCTCTAATCCAGCATTCCCCTATTTTCTACCAGTGTCCATGACACTGTAGCAGGCTAAGTTGTTCACTTGTAAATTGGGTAAACACTTCACAATTTTTGACACCTACACTTTATTTAGCATATATTTTACTATGTATCACATATATACAACACATACATCAGTGTATATGTAAAAGTGAGATTAATTAGCCCAGCAACTATACTTTATTTGTTCACCAAATATTTATTGTTTCTAGGGTAAGGGCAAGGTCAGGATACAGCAGTCAACAAGGAAGAAACACGTGGTTCGTGACTTAATGGAACTGACAAATAACGAACACGGAGTTAAGTACCTGACGTTGCCAGACACGACTTAAATTGTGTTAAAACAATTGTTTAACACAACTATTCCGCATATTTCTAGTAAATTGGAATCCATGTTTAGAGTCCAAATTAATGTGGTTTAACTACTTACAAGTGGGAGGATTTATTTTCTCAATGTCTAGTAAATATAAATAAGAGGTGAAAAATCTCTCCTTGGAAAACGGTAAGTAACTGATTAAAGAAACTTAAGATGATGGAAACAGATGAAGAGATATACCATATTCATGGACTGTAAGAATTAATATTTTTAAATGACCATCATATGCAAGAATACCTACAGATTTAGTGTAATATCTATCAAATTACAAAGAGCAATATTCAGAACAAATAATTCTAAAATTTATATGGAAACAAAAGACCCTCAATAACCAAAACAGTCTTGAGAAAGAAGAAAAAATATGACGGTATCATGCACTCTGATTTCAAACTAAATCACAAAGCTATAGTTAACAAAACAGTATGGCACTGGCACAAACACCAATGCAGAGATCAATAGAACAGGACACAAAGCCCAGAAATAGGTACAGACTTTCGTGGGCAATAAATCTACAACAAAGTAGGCAAGAATATACAATGAGGAAAGAATAGCCTCTTCAATCAATGGTGCTGGGAACTTTGAGAAAACTGGACAGCTACATGCAAAAGAACCAAATTGGATTTTCTCACTCCGTTAAGAAAAATAAATTAAAAATGGATCAAAAACTGAAATGTAAGACCTGAAACCATACAACTTCTAGAAGTAAACATAGGAGGTGAACTCTTTTGCTTAGGCAAGGGAAACAAATTAAAAATTAAAAAATGGGACTGCATCAATGTTTCTGCACTGCAAAGGAAATGATCAGCCAAAAATTCCAGTTTCAGTTTCTTTAAAGTGGATTCTTAGAAAGAACTCTGAATGCAGACAGTATTTTGATTCTTACCATTTACCAAGTTACATAATTTGGCAAATTACTTCTCGTTGGCAGCCCATTCCTTTCAGCACTTTGAATATGTTATCTCTCTGCCTTGGGTCTCCACCACTGCTGATGAGAAACCACCTGTTCATCTTATTGAGCATCCCTTATGTATGATGAGTCGCTACTCTCTAGTTTCAGTCAAGACTGTTTCTTCACTATTTCATGCAGAAATTTGAGTTTGGCATATGTGGAGTTCACTGAACTTCTTGGATGTGTAGACTAATACTTTTTAGTAAATTTGAGAATTGTTCAGCCATTAGTTTTGCAAATTATTCTCCTTTCTTTAAAGGCCTGGAATCAGTAAGCACCCACAGTCTTGCAGAGGTGCTCTATGTGGCCGTTGAGGCATACCCTCATCTCTGCCTTAGCCTTCCTCTCCTACCTGTGCAGAGTCTTAAGGTCAACCAGTGGTGAGAGCATAAGCCCTTCTTACATCATTCTAAGCACACGCAGAGCCTGGAGTGAATGCTCAGACCTAAGAATTTGCGTATCCCACAAGCTCCCCAGGAAGCTGCTGGAGCTTTTCACACTGTCTGTGGATACCTCATTACCCTGCTTTTCCTTCGAAGCTTCTTGTTTTGCTTAAAAGTTTATTTGTTATCCAATGCTTCAGGCACCATTTAAAGAAAACAATTTCTGACATACACCAGTGGATAGGTAAAGGGATTTTTACACTTGAATATTCCTAGTTGATAACTTTTGAAAGAGTAACTGTTATGAAACCTTCATTTTGTTAAAAGAAATTTATTTTACCTCGTTTACCAAGTAAAAATGTGTACAACATTTATCACAATGTCAAGGTGATGATAAGATCAAATATATTCCACCTTGGGGAATCCAATGGAAAAGCAAGATATAGGTAAAAAGTTTTTAATTGATGACTGAAAGAGAGTAGGTATGCGGATACTTAGAACATAGAATGTGAGGATTGAGCATAAAATAGTGGATTGATACATGACAAAAATGTGCAGTATATGTATACAATATATCATTATATAGTTAGGATAATTTATTACATATTATTATTGAAATTTGGATAAATGTGTATCTGTATATTAATATACAAATTAAGATAAAATTACAGCAATGTAAACATTAAAAATGTACATTCAAAGACACCAGCTTTGCCTGATTGTGACTGCATTTAACTGTCCTTTTAAGCATGAAGAAAATTTATTACAATCAGTTATTTAACATTATAACAGGAAAAAATAAATTCTTTATACAGAACACACAGAACAACTGATTTTCAATAGTCAATTAAAAGTAAAATATCTTCTAATAATGGCATTTATCAGTATTTTGTGTCTAATTCAAAGAAAAAATCGAACATTAAGTAATAACATGAAATAGATATATGTATGTAATTTCAAATATTTTAGCTAATAATACTATTTTTATAGGTATTTGCTTTTTAGTTGTTTTTGAAGAAGGAAAAGAATAGCTTCTATACATATTCAACTAATAGAAATCATACCAAAACTAAAAAGTACTTAAAATTTTGGACCAGTTGAGAAACTACAAGTTTTCAAAAACAGGAAATCAGGATTATATAACATTTTAATATGATCTACACTTGGAAAACATAGTTAAACAAACCGTATATCTGTACAGGAAATACTCCAGCATAAAGTTGTAATACATTGTGGTGAAGGCTTACATCTGCAGATTTTTCTCCTGCAATGCCCCACTGTTACTGTGGCTTACTGCATTGCATCAAGACTGCCTTTCTGTTTGGAAGACCCTCTCAGTACAAACAAGACTCTAAGTTCAGATTTTATTTCCCTTGGTATTAGAATATGGGAATTTAAGAGTCCTGGGAAATACTGTTTTAGCCTTTAAAAGTAAATGTATCACATTCTTTAATTAGGATCTATGTTTGAGTATGTTTTTCAAAATCTTAACATATGACCCAGTTATCTTACAAATTTCTCGAGCTACAAATTTTCAGGAAAATCCAGGTGTGTAATATGATGTCTTTCAAGATACTATTTCACAAAAGACAAATAATATATCAATATTAAGAACTTCTTAGTCAAAAAACACTTACAGCAGGGGCAAATGGTCTAATTTATGGTTTCTTCTAAAGAGAATACAAAATCGAATTCAAAAGTGTGCTTTACTCTCAGCCCTTCCTAGTGAGTATTTTACTCATCTGTATGGAATAGTCAGATGTAGACTGTACACTGTAAAGAACGCTAACTAGGAATCAGGGAAGCTTAAATCTAATGTCCAATTAGTTGCACACTAATTTTTAACTTGAGTGGATTCAAAGACTCAATGTGTGCCTCACACTTCTTACCATAAAAACAAATCAGATGATGGAATAAGAAAACTCAAGCTCTTTAAAACTTTAAAGTGATAAAGGTAGATAGATAAATATATATTATACATATAATACATACACAATCACAAACACATATATATATATTATACACACACACACACACACACACACACACACACACACACACACACATATATTAGATATGGAAAACACAGATCGACTCTCTCTACAAACAAAGTGGCAGGCATGTTTACCTCCTTTTCAAAAGATTTAGGTTCCCCAAATTTGGGGTTCTTTTCTTAGTGTGTATCTCACTGTGTGTTTAAGTGTCACCTGGCTCTGTTCCTGTTACTCGAAGGGAACCGAGGCCTGGGGAAATGGCACATGTGCAGACACTCTGTTGTCGGTAATAATCTGTCTTTCTTCTCTGATCCAGCATTCCCCTATTTTCTACCAGTGTCCATGACACTGTAGCAGGCTAAGTTGTTCACTTGTAAATTGGGTAAACACTTCACAATTTTTGACACCTACACTTTATTTAGCATATATTTTACTATGTATCACATATATACAACACATACATCAGTGTATATGTAAAAGTGAGATTAATTAGCCCAGCAACTATACTTTATTTGTTCACCAAATATTTATTGTTTCTAGGGTAAGGGCAAGGTCAGGATACAGCAGTCAAGAAGGGAGAAACACGTGGTTCGTGACTTAATGGAACTGACAAATAACGAACACAGAGTTAATTACCTGACGTTGCCAGACACGACTTAAATTGTGTTAAAACAATTGTTTAACACAACTATTCCGCATATTTCTAGTAAATTGGAATCCATCTTTAGAGTCCAAATTAATGTGGTTTAAGTACTTACAAGTGGGAGGATTTATTTTCTCAATGTCTAGTAAATATAAATAAGAGGTGAAAAATCTCTCCTTGGAAAATGGTAAGTAACTGATTAAAGAAACTGAAGATGATGGAAACAGATGAAGAGATATACCATATTTATAGGCTGTAAGAATTAATATTTTTAAATGACCATCATATGCAAGTATACCTACAGATTTATTGTAATATCTATCAAATTACAAAGAGCAATATTCAGAACAAATAATTCTAAAATTTATATGGAAACAAAAGACCCTCAATAGCCAAAACAGTCTTGAGAAAGAAGAAAAAATATGACGGTATCATGCACTCTGATTTCAAACTAAATCACAAAGCTATAGTTAACAAAACAGTATGGCACTGGCGCAAACACCAATGCAGAGATCAATAGAACAGGACCCAAAGCCCAGAAATCGTTACAGACTTTCGTGGGCAATAAATCTACAACAAAGTTGGCAAGAATATACAATGAGGAAAGAATAGCCTCTTCAATGAATGGTGCTGGGAACTTTGAGAAAACTGGACAGCTACATGCAAAAGAACCAAATTGGATTTTCTCACTCCGTTAAGAAAAATAAATTAAAAATGGATCAAAAACTGAAATGTAAGACCTGAAACCATACAACTTCTAGAAGTAAACATAGGAGGTGAACACTTTTGCTTAGGCAAGGGAAACAAATTAAAAATTAAAAAATGGAACTGCATCAATGTTTCTGAACTGCAAAGGAAATGATCAGCCAAAAATTCCAGTTTCAGTTTCTTTAAAGTGGATTCTTAGAAAGAACTCTGAATGCAGACAGTATTTTGATTTTTACCATTTACCAAGTTACATAATTTGGCAAATTACTTCTCGTTGGCAGCCCATTCCTTTCAGCACTTTGAATATGTTATCTCTCTGCCTTGGGTCTCCACCACTGCTGATGAGAAACCACCTGTTCATCTTATTGAGCATCCCTTATGTATGATGAGTCGCTACTCTCTAGTTTCAGTCAAGACTGTTTCTTCACTATTTCATGCAGAAATTTGAGTTTGGCATATGTGGAGTTCACTGAACTTCTTGGATGTGTAGACTAATAATTTTTAGTAAATTTGAGAATTGTTCAGCCATTAGTTTTTCAAATTATTCTCCTTTCTTGAAAGGCCTGGAATCAGCAAGCACCCACAGTCTTGCAGAGGTGCTCTATGTGGCCGTTGAGGCATACCCTCATCTCTGCCTTAGCCTTCCTCTCCTACCTGTGCAGAGTCTTAAGGTCAACCAGTGGTGAGAGCATAAGCCCTTCTTACATCATTCTAAGCACACGCAGAGCCTGGAGTGAATGCACAGACCTAAGAATTTGCGTATCCCACAAACTCCCCAGGAAGCTGCTGGAGCTTTTCACACTGTCTGTGGATACCTCATTACCCTGCTTTTCCTTCGAAGCTTCTTGTTTTGCTTTAAAGTTTATTTGTTATCCAATGCTTCAGGCACCATTTAAAGAAAACAATTTCTGACATACACCAGTGGATAGGTAAAGGGATTTTTACACTTGAATATTCCTAGTTGATAACTTTTGGAAGAGTAACTGTTAGGAAACCTTCATTTTGTTAAAAGAAATTTATTTTACCTCGTTTACCATGTAAAAATGTGTACAACATTTATCACAATGTCAAGGTGATGATAAGATCAAATATATTCCACCTTGGGAATCCAATTGTAAAGCAAGATATAGGTAAAAAGTTTTCAATTGATGACTGGAAGAGAGTAGGTATGCGGATACTAAGAACATAGAATGTGAGGATTGAGCATAAAATAGTGGATTGATACATGATAAAAATGTGCAGTGTATGTATAAAATATACCATTATATAGTTAGGATAATTTATTACATATTATTATTGAAATTTGGATAAATGTGTATCTGTATATTAATATACAAATTAAGATAAAATTACAGCAATGTAAACATTAAAAATGTACGTTCAAAACACCAGCTTTGCCTGATTGTGACTGCATTTAACTGTCCTTTTAAGCATGAAGAAAATTTATTACAATCAGTTATTTAAAATTATAACAGGAAAAAACAAATTCTTTATACAGAACACAAAGAACAACTGATTATCAATAGTCAATTTAAAGTAAAATATCTTCTAATAGTGGCATTTATCAGTATTTAGTGTCTAATTCAAAGAAAAAATCGAACATTAAGTAATAACATGAAATAGAGATATGTATGTAATTTCAAATATTTTAGCTAATAATACTATTTTTACAGGTATTTGCTTTTTAGTTGTTTTTGAAGAAGGAAAAGAATAGCTTCTATGCATATTCAACTAATAGAAATCATACCAAAACAAAAAAATTACTTAAAATTTTGGAACCAGTTGAGAAACTACAAGTTTTCAAAAACAGTAAATCAGGATTATATAACATTTTAATGTGATCTACTCTTGAAAAACATAGTTAAACAAACCGTATATCTGTACAGGAAATACTCCAGCATAAAGTTGTAATACATTGTGGTGAAGGCTTACATCTGCAGATTTTTCTCCTGCAATGCCCCACTGTTACTGTGGCTTACTGCATTGCATCAAGACTGCCTTTCTGTTTGGAAGACCCTCTCAGTACAAACAAGACTGTAAGTTCAGGTTTTATTTTCCCTTGGTATTAGAATATGGGAATTTAAGAGTCCTGGGAAATACTGTTTTAGCCTTTAAAATTAAATGTATCACATTAATTAGGATCTATGTTTGAGTATGTTTTTCAAAATCTTAACATATGACCCAGTTATCTTACAAATTTCTCGAGCTACAAATTTTCAGGAAAATCCAGGTGTGTAATATGATGTCTTTCAAGATACTATTTCACAAAAAGACAAATAATATATCAATATTAAGAACTTCTTAGTCAAAAAACACTTACAGCAGGGGCAAATGGTCTAATTTATGGTTTCTTTTAAAGAGAATACAAACTCGAATTCAAAAGTGTTCTGTAGTCTCAGGCCTTCCTAATCAGTATTTTACTCATCTGTATGGAATAGTCAGATGTAGACTGTACACTGTAAAGAACGCTAACTAGGAATCAGGGAAGCTTAAATCTAATGTCCAATTAGTTGCACACTAATTTTACGTTGAGTGGATTCAAAGACTCAATGTGTGCATCACACTTCTTACCAAAAAAAAAAATCAGATGATGGAATAAGAAAACTCAAGCTCTTTAAAACTTTAAAGTGATAAAGATAGATAGATATATATATATTATACATATAATACATACACACTCAAAAACACATATATATATATTATACACACACACACACACACACAGACACACAGATATATTAGCTATGGAAAACACAGATCGACTCTCTCTACAAACAAAGTGGCAGGCATATTTACCTCCTTTTCAAAAGATTCAGGTTCCCCAAATTTGGGGTTCATTTCTTAGAGTGTATCTCACTGTGTGTTCCTGTTACTCGAAGGGAACCGAGGCTTGAGGTAAAGGCACATGTGCAGACACTCTGTTGTCGGTAATACTCTGTCATTCTTCTCTGATCCAGCATTCCCCTATTTTCTACCAGTGTCCATGACACTGTAGCAGGCTAAGCTGTTCACTTTCAAATAGGGTAAACACTTCACAATTTTTGACACCTACACTTTATTTAGCATATATTTTACTATGTATCACATATATACAACACATACATCAGTGTATATGTAAAAGTGAGATTAATTAGCCCAGCAAGTATACTTTATTTGTTCACCAAATATTTATTGTTTCTAGGGTAAGGGCAAGGTCAGGATACAGCAGTCAACAAGGGAGAAACACGTGGTTCGTGACTTAATGGAACTGACAAATAACGAACACAGAGTTAAGTACCTGACGTTGCCAGACACGACTTAAATTGTGTTAAAACAATTGTTTAACACAACTATTCCGCATATTTGTAGTAAATTGGAATCCATCTTTAGAGTCCAAATTAATGTGGTTTAACTACTTACAAGTGGGAGGATTTATTTTCTCAATGTCTAGTAAGTATAAATAAGAGGTGAAAAATCTCTCCTTGGAAAACGGTAAGTAACTGATTAAAGAAACTGAAGATGATGGAAACAGATGAAGAGATATACCATATTCATGGACTGTAAGAATTAATATTTTTAAATGACCATCTTATGCAAGAATACCTACAGATTTAGTGTAATATCTATCAACTTACCAAGAGCAATATTCAGAACAAATAATTCTAAAATTTATATGGAAACAAAAGACCCTCAATAGCCAAAACAGTCTTGAGAAAGAAGAAAAAATATGACGGTATCATGCACTCTGATTTCAAACTAAATCACAAAGCTATAGTTAACAAAACAGTATGGCAGTGGCACAAACACCAATACAGAGATCAATAGAACAGTTCCCAAAGCCCAGAAATTGGTACAGACTTTCGTGGGCAATAAATCTACAACAAATTAGGCAAGAATATACAATGAGGAAAGAATAGCCTCTTCAATCAATGGTGCTGGGAGCTTTGAGAAAACTGGACAGCTACATGCAAAAGAACCAAATTGGATTTTCTCACTCCGTTAAGAAAAATAAATTAAAAATGTATCAAAAACCGAAATGTAAGACCTGAAACCATACAACTTCTAGAAGTAAACATAGGCGGTGAGCTCTTTTAGTTGGTTCTTAGTAATATTTTTGAGATATGTTTACTTAGGCAAGGGAAACAAATTAAAAATTAAAAAATGGGACTGCATCAATGTTTCTGCACTGCAAAGGAAATGATCAGCCAAAAATTCCAGTTTCAGTTTCTTTAAAGTGGATTCTTAGAAAGAACTCTGAATGCAGACAGTATTTTGATTCTTACCATTTACCAAGTTACATAATTTGGCAAATTACTTCTCGTTGGCAGCCCATTCCTTTCAGCACTTTGAATATGTTATCTCTCTGCCTTGGGTCTCCACCACTGCTGATGAGAAACCACCTGTTCATCTTATTGAGCATCCCTTATGTATGATGAGTCGCTACACTCTAGTTTCAGTCAAGACTCTTTCTTGACTATTTCATGCAGAAATTTGAGTTTGGCATATGTGGAGTTCACTGAAGTTCTTGGATGTGTAGACTAACACTTTTTAGTAAATTTGAGAATTGTTCAGCCATTAGTTTTTCAAATTATTCTCCTTTCTATAAAGGCCTGGAATCAGTAAGCACCCACAGTCTTTCAGAGGTGCTGTATGTGGCCGTTGAGGCATACCCTCATCTCTGCCTTAGCCTTCCTCTCCTACCTGTGCAGAGTCTTATGGTCAACCAGTGGTGAGAGCATAAGCCCTTCTTACATCATTCTAAGCACACGCAGAGCCTGGAGTGAATGCTCAGACCTAAGAATTTGCGTATCCCACAAGCTCCCCAGGAAGCTGCTGGAGCTTTTCACACTGTCTGTGGATACCTCATTATCCTGCTTTTCCTTCGAAGCTTCTTGTTTTGCTTAAAAGTTTATTTTTTATCCAATGCTTCAGGCACCATTTAAAGAAAACAATTTCTGACATACACCAGTGGATAGGTAAAGGGATTTTTACACTTGAATATTCCTAGTTGATAACTTTTGAAAGAGTAACTGTTATGAAACCTTCATTTTGTTAAAAGAAATTTATTTTACCTCGTTTACCAAGTAAAAATGTGTACAACATTTATCACAATGTCAAGGTGATGATAAGATCAAATATATTCCACCTTGGGGAATCCAATTGTAAAGCAAGATATAGGTAAAAAGTTTTTAACTGATGACTGGAAGAGAGTAGGTATGCGGATACTTAGAACATAGAATGTGAGGATTGAGCATAAAATAGTGGATTGATACATGACAAAAATGTGCAGTGTATGTATACAATATATAATTATATAGTTAGGGTAATTTATTACATATTATTATTGAAATTTGGAGAAATGTGTATCTGTATATTAATAAACAAATTAAGATAAAATTACAGCAATGTAAACATTAAAAATGTACATTCAAAAACACCAGCTTTGCCTTAAGAAATAAAGAATGCTGTATTCCACTTATGATTGTGACTGCACTTAACTGTCCTTTTAAGCATGAAGAAAATTTATTACAATCAGTTATTTATCATTATAACAGGAAAAAACAAATTCTTTACACAGAACATACAGAACAACTGATTTTCAATAGTCAATTAAAAGTAAAATATCTTCTACTAATGGCATTTATCAGTATTTTGTGTCTAATTCAAAGAAAAAATCGAACATTAAGTAATAACATGAAATAGAGATACGTATGTAATTTCAAATATTTTGGCTAATAATACTATTTTTACAGGTATTTGCTTTTTAGTTGTTCTTGAAGAAGGAAAAGAATAGCTTCTATACATATTCAACTAATAGAAATCATACCAAAACAAAAAAATACTTAAAATTTTGGAACCAGTTGAGAAACTACAAGTTTTTAAAAACAGGAAATCAGGATTATATAACATTTTAATGTGATCTACTGTTTGAAAACATAGTTAAACAAACCGTATATCTGTAAAGGAAATACTCCAGCATAAAGTTGTAATACATTGTGGTGAAGGCTTACATCTGCAGATTTTTCTCCTGCAATGCCTCACTGTTACTGTGGCTTACTGCATTGCATCAAGACTGCCTTTCTGTTTGGAAGACCCTCTCAGTACAAACAAGACTCTAAGTTCAGATTTTGTTTTCCCTTCGTATTAGAATATGGGAATTTAAGAGTCCTGGGAAATACTGTTTTAGCCTTTAAGATTAAATGTATCACATTTTTTAATTAGGATCTATGTTTGAGTATGTTTTTCAAAATCTTAACACATGACCCAGTTATCTTACAAATTTCTCGAGCTACATATTTTCAGGAAAATCCAGGTGTGTAATATGATGTCTTTCAAGATACTATTTCACAAAAAGACAAATAATATATCAATATTAAGAACTTCTTAGTCAAAAAACTCTTACAGCAGGGGCAAATGATCTAATTTATGTTTTCTTTTAAAGAGAATACAAACTCGAATTCAAAAGTGTGCTCTAGTCTCAGCCTTTCCTAGTCAGTATTTTACTCATCTGTATGGAATAGTCAGATGTAGACTGTACACTGTAAAGAATGCTAACTAGGAATCAGGGAAGCTTAAATCTAATGTCCAATTAGTTGCACACTAATTTTTAACTTGAGTGGATTCAAAGACTCAAATTGTGCCTCACTCTCCTTAGCAAAATAACAAATCAGATGATTTAATAAGAAAACTCAAGCTCTTTAAAAATTTAAAGTGATAAAGATAGATAGATATATGTATATTATACATATAATACATACACACTCACAAACACATATATATATATTATACACACACACACACACACACACACACACACACACACACACACAGATATATTAGCTATGGAAAACACAGATCGACTCTCTCTACAAACAAAGTGGCAGGCATGTTTACCTCCTTTTCAAAAGATTCAGGTTCCACAAATTTGGGGTTCTTTCTTAGAGTGTATCTCACTGTGTGTTTAAGTGTCACCTGGCTCTGTTCCTGTTACTCGAAGGGAACCGAGGCTTGGGGAAATGGCACATGTGCAGACACTCTGTTGTCGGTAATACTCTGTCTTTCTTCTCTGATCCAGCATTCCCCTATTTTCTACCAGTGTCCATGACACTGTAGCAGGCTAAGCTGTTCACTTGCAAATTGGGTAAACACTTCACAATTTTTGAAACCTACACTTTATTTAGCATATAATTTACTATGTATCACATATATACAACACATACATCAGTGTATATGTAAAAGTGAGATTAATTAGCCCAGCAACTATACTTTATTTGTTCACCAAATATTTTATTGTTTCTAGGGTAAGGGCAAGGTCAGGATACAGCAGTCAACAAGGGAGAAACACGTGGTTCGTGACTTAATGGAACTGACAAATAACGAACAGAGTTAAGAACCTGACGTTGCCAGACACGACTTAAATTGTGTTAAAACAATTGTTTAACACAACTATTCCGCATACTTTTTGTAAATTGGAATCCATCTTTAGAGTCCAAATTAATGTGGTTTAACTACTTACAAGTGGGAGGATTTATTTTCTCAATGTCTAGTAAATATAAATAAGAGGTGAAAAATCTCTCCTTGGAAAATGGTAAGTAACTGATTAAAGAAAATGAAGATGATGGAAACAGATGAAGAGATATACCATATTCATGGACTGTAAGAATTAATATTTTTAAATGACCAACATATGGAAGAATACCTACAGATTTAGTGTAATATCTATCAAATTACCAAGAGCAATATTCAGAACAAATAATTCTAAAATTTATATGGAAACAAAAGACCCTCAATAGCCAAAACAGTCTTGAGAAAGAAGAAAAAATATGACGGTATCATGCACTCTGATTTCAAACTAAATCACAAAGCTATAGTTAACAAAACAGTATGGCACTGGCACAAACACCAATGCAGAGATCAATAGAACAGGACCCAAAGCCCAGTAATTGGTACAGACTTTCGTGGGCAATAAATCTACAACACAGTAGGCAAGAATATACAATGAGGAAAGAATAGCCTCTTCAATCAATGGTGCTGGGAGCTTTGAGAAAACTGGACAGCTACATGCAAAAGAACCAAATTGGATTTTCTCACTCCATTAAGAAAAATAAATTAAAAATGGATCATAAACTGAAATGTAAGACCTGAAACCATACAACTTCTAGAAGTAAACATAGGCGGTGAGCTCTTTTAGTTGGTTCTTAGTAATATTTTTGAGATATGTTTACTTAGGCAAGGGAAACAAATTAAAAATTAAAAAATGGGACTGCATCAATGTTTCTGCACTGCAAAGGAAATGATCAGCCAAAAATTCCAGTTTCCGTTTCTTTAAAGTGGATTCTTAGAAAGAACTCTGAATGCAGACAGTATTTTGATTCTTACCATTTACCAAGTTACATAATTTGGCAAATTACTTCTCGTTGGCAGCCCATTCCTTTCAGCACTTTGAATATGTTATCTCTCTGCCTTGGGTCTCCACCACTGCTGATGAGAAACCACCTGTTCATCTTATTGAGCATCCCTTATGTATGATGTGTCGCTACCCTCTAGTTTCAGTCAAGACTGTTTCTTGACTATTTTATGCAGAAATTTGAGTTTGGCATATGTGGAATTCACTGAACTTCTTGGATGTGTAGACTAAGACTTTTTAGTAAATTTGAGAAATATTCAGCCATTAGTTTTGCAAATTATTCTCCTTTCTTGAAAGGCCTGGAATCAGTAAGCACCCACAGTCTTGCAGAGGTGCTCTATGTGGCCGTTGAGGCATACCCTCATCTCTGCATTAGCCTTCCTCTCCTACCTGTGCAGAGTCTTAAGGTCAACCAGTGGTGAGAGCATAAGCCCTTCTTACATCATTCTAAGCACACACAAAGCCTGGGGTGAATGCTCAGACCTAAGAATTTGCGTATCCCACAAGCTCCCCAGGAAGCTGCTGGAGCTTTTCACACTGTCTGTGGATACCTCATTACCCTGCTTTTCCTTCGAAGCTTCTTGTTTTGCTTAAAAGTTTATTTGTTATCCAATGCTTCAGGCACCATTTAAAGAAAACAATTTCTGACATACACCAGCGGATAGGTAAAGGGATTTTTACACTTGAATATTCCTAGTTGATAACTTTTGAAAGAGTAACTTATGAAACCTTCATTTTGTTAAAAGAAATTTATTTTACCTCGTTTACCAAGTAAAAATGTGTACAACATTTATCACAATGTCAAGGTGATGATAAAATCAAATATATTCCACCTTGGGGAATCCAATGGAAAAGCAAGATATAGGTAAAAAGTTTTTAACTGATGACTGGAAGAGAGTAGGTATGCGGATACTTTGAACATAGAATGTGAGGATTGAGCATAAAATAGTGGATTGATACATGACAAAAATGTGCAGTGTATGTATACAATATATCATTATATAGTTAGGATAATTTATTACATATTATTATTGAAATTTGGATAAATGTGTATCTGTATATTAATATACAAATTAAGATAAAATTACAGCAATGTAAACATTAAAAATGTACATTCAAAAACACCAGCTTTGCCTTAAGAAATAAAGAATGCTGTATTCCACTTATGATTGTGACTGCACTTAACTGTCCTTTTAAGCATGAAGAAAATTTATTACAATCATTTATTTATCATTATAACAGGAAAAAACAAATTCTTTATACAGAACATACAGAAGAACTGATTTTCAATAGTCAATTAAAAGTAAATTATCTTCTAATAATGGCATTTATCAGTATTTTGTGTCTAATTCAAAGAAAAAATCGAACATTAAGTAATAACATGAAATAGAGATATGTATGTAATTTGAAATATTTTAGCTAATAATACTATTTTTACAGGTATTTGCTTTTTAGTTGTTTTTAAAGAAGGAAAAGAATAGATTCTATACATATTCAACTAATAAAAGTCATACCAAAACAAAAAATACTTAAAGTTTTGGAACCAGTTGAGAAACTACAAGTTTTCAAAAACAGGAAATCAGGATTATATAACATTTTAATGTGATCTACTCTTGGAAAACATAGTTAAACCAAACGTATATCTGTACAGGAAATACTCCAGTATAAAATTGTAATACATTGTGGTGAAGGCTTACATCTGCAGATTTTTCTCCTGCAATGCCCCACTGTTACTGTGGCTTACTGCATTGCATCAAGACTGCCTTTCTGTTTGGAAGACCCTCTCAGTACAAACAAGACCCTAAGTTCAGATTTTATTTTCCCTTGGTATTAGAATATGGGAATTTAAGAGTCCTGGGAAATACTGTTTTAGCCTTTAAAAGTAAATGTATCACATTCTTTAATTAGGATCTATGTTTGAGTATGTTTTTCAATATCTTAACATATGACCCAGTTATCTTACAAATTTCTCGAGCTACAAATTTTCAGGAAAATCCAGGTGTGTAATATGATGTCTTTGAAGATACTATTTCACAAAAAGACAAATAATATATCAATATTAAGAACTTCTTAGTCAAAAAACACTTACAGCAGGGGCAAATGGTCTAATTTATGGTTTCTTTTAAAGAGAATACAAACTCGAATTCAAAAGTGTGCTCTAGTCTCAGCCCTTCCTATTCAGTATTTTACTCATCTGTATGGAATAGTCAGATGTAGACTGTACACTGTAAAGAACGCTAACTAGGAATCAGGGAAGCTTAAATCTAATGTCCAATCAGTTGCACACTAATTTTTAACTTGAGTGGATTCAAAGACTCAATGTGTGCCTCACTCTTCTTACCAAAAAAACAAATCAGATGATGGAATAAGAAAACTCAAGCTCTTTAAAAATTTAAAGTGATAAAGATAGATAGATATATATATATATATTATACATATAATACATACACACTCACAAACACATATATATATATTATACACACACACACACACACACACACACACAAACACACAGATATATTAGCTATGGAAAACACAGATCGACTCTCTCTACAAACAAAGTGGCAGGCATGTTTACCTCCTTTTCAAAAGATTCAGGTTCCCCAAATTTGGGGTTCTTTTCTTAGAGTGTATCTCACTGTGTGTTTAAGTGTCACCTGGCTCTGTTCCTGTTACTCGAAGGGAACCGAGGCTTGGGGAAATTGCACATGTGCAGACACTCTTTTGTCGGTAATACTCTGTCTTTCTTCTCTGATCCAGCATTCCCCTATTTTCTACCAGTGTCCATGACACTGTAGCAGGCTGAGCTGTTAACTTGCAAATTGGGTAAACACTTCACAATTTTTGACACCTACACTTTATTTAGCATATAATTTACTATGTATCACATATATACAACACATACATCAGTGTATAAGTAAAAGTGAGATTAATTAGCCCAGCAACTATACTTTATTTGTTCACCAAATATTTTATTGTTTCTAGGGTAAGGGCAAGGTCAGGATACAGCAGTCAACAAGGGAGAAACACGTGGTTCGTAACTTAATGGAACTGACAAATAACGAACACAGAGTTAAGTACCTGACGTTGCCAGACACGACTTAAATTGTGTTAAAACAATTGTTTAACACAACTATTCCGCATACTTTTAGTAAATTGGAATCCATCTTTAGAGTCCAAATTAATGTGGTTTAACTACTTACAAGTGGGAGGATTTATTTTCTCAATGTCTAGTAAATATAAATAAGAGGTGAAAAATCTCTCCTTGGAAAACGGTAAGTAACTGATTAAAGAAACTGAAGATGATGGAAACAGATGAAGAGATATACCATATTCATGGACTGTAAGAATTAATATTTTTAAATGACCATCATATGCAAGAATACCTACAGATTTAGTGTAATATCTATCAAATTACCAAGAGCAATATTCAGAACAAATAATTCTAAAATTTATATGGAAACAAAAGACCCTCAATAGCCAAAACAGTCTTGAGAAAGAAGAAAAAATATGACGGTATCATGCACTCTGATTTCAAACTAAATCACAAAGCTATAGTTCCCAAAACAGTATCGCACTGCACAAACACCAATGCAGAGATCAATAGAACAGTACCCAAAGCCCAGTAATTGGTACAGACTTTCGTGGGCAATAAATCTACAACACAGTAGGCAAGAATATACAATGAGGAAAGAATAGCCTCTTCAATCAATGGTGCTGGGAGCTTTGAGAAAACTGGACAGCTACATGCAAAAGAACCAAATTGGATTTTCTCACTCCGTTAAGAAAAATAAATTAAAAATGGATCAGAAACTGAAATGTAAGACCTGAAACCGTACAACTTCTAGAAGTAAACATAGGCGGTGTGCTCTTTCAGTTTGTTCTTAGTAATATTTTTGAGATATGTTTACTTAGGCAAGGGAAACAAATTAAAAATTAAAAAATGGGACTGCATCAATGTTTCTGCACTGCAAAGGAAATGATCAGCCAAAAATTCCAGTTTCAGTTTCTTTAAAGGGGATTCTTAGAAAGAACTCTGAATGCAGACAGTATTTTGATTCTTACCATTTACCAAGTTACATAATTTGGCCAATTACTTCTCGTTGGCAGCCCATTCCTTTCAGCACTTTGAATATGTTATCTCTCTGCCTTGGGTCTCCACCACTGCTGATGAGAAACCACCTGTTTATCTTATTGAGCATCCCTTATGTATGATGTGTCGCTACCCTCTAGTTTCAGTCAAGACTGTTTCTTGACTATTTCATGCAGTAATTTGAGTTTGGCATATGTGGAGTTCACTGAACTTCTTGGATGTGTAGACTAATACTTTTTAGTAAATTTGAGAATTGTTCAGCCATTAGTTTTTCAAATTATTCTCCTTTCTATAAAGGCCTGGAATCAGTAAGCACCCACAGTCTTGCAGAGGTGCTCTATGTGGCCGTTGAGGCATACCCTCATCTCTGCCTTAGCCTTCCTCTCCTACCTGTGCAGAGTCTTAAGGTCAACCAGTGGTGAAAGCATAAGCCCTTCTTACATCATTCTAAGCACACACAGAGCCTGGGGTGAATGCTCAGACCTAAGAATTTGCGTATCCCACAAGCTCCCCAGGAAGCTGCTGGAGCTTTTCACACTGTCTGTGGATACCTCATTACCCTGCTTTTCCTTCGAAGCTTCTTGTTTTGCTTAAAAGTTTATTTGTTTTCCAATGCTTCAGGCACCAATTAAAGAAAACAATTTCTGACATACACCAGTGGATAGGTAAAGGGATTTTTACACTTGAATATTCCTAGTTGATAACTTTTGAAAGAGTAAGTGTTATGAAACCTTCATTTTGTTAAAAGAAATTTATTTTACCTCGTTTACCAAGTAAAAATGTGTACAACATTTATCACAATGTCAAGGTGATGATAAGATCAAATATATTCCACCTTGGGGAATCCAATTTTAAAGCAAGATATAGGTAAAAAGTTTTTAACTGATGACTGGAAGAGAGTAGGTATGCGGATACTTTGAACATAGAATGTGAGGATTGAGCATAAAATAGTGGATTGATACATGACAAAAATGTGCAGTGTATGTATACAATATATCATTATATAGTTAGGAAAATTTATTACATATTATTATTGAAATTTGGATAAATGTGTATCTGTATATTAATATACAAATTAAGATAAAATTACAGCAATGTAAACATTAAAAATGTACATTCAAAAACACCAGCTTTGCCTTAAGAAATAAAGAATGCTGTATTCCACTTATGATTGTGACTGCACTTAACTGTCCTTTTAAGCATGGAGAAAATTTATTACAATCAGTTATTTATCATTATAACAGGAAAAAACAAATTCTTTATACAGAACGTACAGAAGAACTGATTTTCAATAGTCAATTAAAAGTAAAATATCTTCTAATAATGGCATTTATCAGTATTTTGTGTCTAATTCAAAGAAAAAATCGAACATTAAGTAATAACATGAAATAGAGATATGTATGTAATTTCAAATATTTTAGCTATTAATACTATTTTTACAGGTATTTGCTTTTTAGTTGTTTTTGAAGAAGGAAAAGAATAGATTCTATACATATTCAACTATTAGAAGTCATACCAAAACAAAAAATACTTAAAATTTTGGAACCAGTTGAGAAACTACAAGTTTTCAAAAACAGGAAATCAGGATTATATAACATTTTAATGTGATCTACTCTTGGAAAACATAGTTAAACCAAACGTATATCTGTACAGGAAATACTCCAGCATAAAATTGTAATACATTGTGGTGAAGGCTTACATCTGGAGATTTTTCTCCTGCAATGCCCCACTGTTACTGTGGCTTACTGCATTGCATCAAGACTGCCTTTCTGTTTGGAAGACCCTCTCAGTACAAACAAGACCCTAAGTTCAGATTTTATTTTCCCTTGGTATTAGAATATGGGAATTTAAGAGTCCTGGGAAATACTGTTTTAGCCTTTAAAAGTAAATGTATCACATTCTTTAATTAGGATCTATGTTTGAGTATGTTTTTCAAAATCTTAACATATGACCCAGTTATCTTACAAATTTCTCGAGCTACAAATTTTCAGGAAAATCCAGGTGTGTAATATGATGTCTTTGAAGATACTATTTCACAAAAAGACAAATAATATATCAATATTAAGAACTTCTTAGTCAAAAAACACTTACAGCAGGGGCAAATGGTCTAATTTATGGTTTCTTTTAAAGAGAATACAAACTCGAATTCAAAAGTGTGCTCTAGTCTCAGCCCTTCCTATTCAGTATTTTACTCATCTGTATGGAATAGTCAGATGTAGACTGTACACTGTAAAGAACGCTAACTAGGAATCAGGGAAGCTTAAATCTAATGTCCAATTAGTTGCACACTAATTTTACCTTGAGTGGATTCAAAGACTCAATGTGTGCATCACACTTCTTACCAAAAAACAAATCAGATGATGGAATAAGAAAACTCAAGCTCTTTAAAACTTTAAAGTGATAAAGATAGATATATATATATATATATTATACATATAATACATACACACTCACAAACACATATATATATATATTATACACACACACACACACACACACACACACACACAGATATATTAGCTATGGAAAACACAGATCGACTCTCTCTACAAACAAAGTGGCAGGCATGTTTACCTCCTTTTCAAAAGATTCAGGTTCCCCAAATTTGGGGTTCTTTTCTTAGAGTGTATCTCACTGTGTGTTTAAGTGTCACCTGGCTCTGTTCCTGTTACTCGAAGGGAACCGAGGCTTGAGGAAATGGCACAAGTGCAGACACTCTGTTGTCGGTAATACTCTGTCTTTCTTCTCTGATCCAGCATTCCCCTATTTTCTACCAGTGTCCATGACACTGTAGCAGGCTAAGTTGTTCACTTGTAAATTGGGTAAACACTTCACAATTTTTGACACCTACACTTTATTTAGCATATATTTTACTATGTATCACATATATACAACACATACATCAGTGTATATGTAAAAGTGAGATTAATTAGCCCAGCAACTATACTTTATTTGTTCACCAAATATTTATTGTTTCTAGGGTAAGGGCAAGGTCAGGATACAGCAGTCAACAAGGGAGAAACACGTGGTTCGTGACTTAATGGAACTGACAAATAACGAACACGGAGTTAAGTACCTGACGTTGCCAGACACGACTTAAATTGTGTTAAAACAATTGTTTAACACAACTATTCCGCATATTTCTAGTAAATTGGAATCCATCTTTAGAGTCCAAATTAATGTGGTTTAACTACTTACAAGTGGGAGGATTTATTTTCTCAATGTGTAGTAAATATAAATAAGAGGTGAAAAATCTCTCCTTGGAAAACGGTAAGTAACTGATTAAAGAAACTGAACATGATGGAAACAGATGAAGAGTTATACCATATTCATGGACTGTAAGAATTAATATTTTTAAATGACCATCATATGCAAGAATACCTGCAGATTTAGTGTAATATCTGTCAAATTACCAAGAGCAATATTCAGAACAAATAATACTAAAATTTATATGGAAACAAAAGACCCTCAATAGCCAAAACAGTCTTGAGAAAGAAGAAAAAATATGACGGTATCATGCACTCTGATTTCAAACTAAATCACAAAGCTATAGTTAACAAAACAGTACGGCACTGGCACAAACACCAATGCAGAGATCAATAGAACAGAACCCAAAGCCCAGAAATAGGTACAGACTTTCGTGGGCAATAAATCTACAACAAAGTAGGCAAGAATATACAATGAGGAAAGAATAGCCTCTTCAATCAATGGTGCTGGGAACTTTGAGAAAACTGGACAGCTACATGCAAAAGAACCAAATTGGATTTCCTCACTCCGTTAAGAAAAATAAATTAAAAATGGATCAAAAACTGAAATGTAAGTCCTGAAACCATACAAATTCTAGAAGTAAATATAGGCAGTGAGCTCTTTTAGTTTGTTCTAAGTAATATTTTTGAGATATGTTTACATAGGCAAGGGAAACAAATTAAAAATTAAAAAATGGGACTGCATCAATGTTTCTGCACTGCAAAGGAAATGATCTGCCAAAAATTCCAGTTTCAGTTTCTTTAAAGTGGATTCTTAGAAAGAACTCTGAATGCAGACAGTATTTTGATTCTTACCATTTACCAAGTTACATAATTTGGCAAATTACTTCTCGTTGGCAGCCCATTCCTTTCAGCACTTTGAAGATGTTATCTCTCTGCCTTGGGTCTCCACCACTGCTGATGAGAAACCACCTGTTCATCTTATTGAGCATCCCTTATGTATGATGTGTCGCTACCCTCTAGTTTCAGTCATGACTGTTTCTTGACTATTTCATGCAGAATTATGAGTTTGGCATATGTGGAGTTCACTGAACTTCTTGGATGTGTAGACTAATACTTTTTAGTAAATTTGAGAATTGTTCAGCCATTAGTTTTTCAAATTATTCTCCTTTCTTTAAAGGCCTGGAATCAGTAAGCACCCACAGTCTTGCAGAGGTGCTCTATGTGGCCGTTGAGGCATACCCTCATCTCTGCCTTAGCCTTCCTCTCCTACCTGTGCAGAGTCTTAAGGTCAACCAGTGGTGAGAGCATAAGCCCTTCTTACATCATTCTAAGCACACGCAGAGCCTGGAGTGGATGCTCAGACCTAAGAATTTGCATATCCCACAAGCACCCTAGGAATCTGCTGGAGCTTTTCAGACTGTCTGTGGATACCTCATTACCCTGCTTTTGCTTCGAAGCTTCTTGATTTGCTTAAAAGTTTATTTGTTATCCAATGCTTCAGGCACCATTTAAAGAAAACAATTTCTGACATACACCAGTGGATAGGTAAAGGGATTTTTACACTTGAATATTCCAAGTTGATAACTTTTGAAAGAGTAACTGTCAGGAAACCTTCATTTTGTTAAAAGAAATTTATTTTACCTCGTTTACCAAGTAAAAATGTGTACAACATTTATCACAATGTCAAGGTGATGATAAGATCAAATATATTCCACCTTGGGGAATCCAATGGAAAGCAAGATATAGGTAAAAAGTTTTTAATTGATGACTGGAAGAGAGTAGGTATGCGGATACTTAGAACATAGAATGTGAGGATTGAGCATAAAATAGTGGATTGATACATGACAAAAATGTGCAGTGTATGTATACAATATATCATTATATTGTTAGGAGAATTTATTACATATTATTATTGAAATTTGGATAAATGTGTATCTGTATATTAATATAAAAATTAAGATAAAATTACAGCAATGTAAAAATTAATAATGTATATTCAAAAACACCAGATTTGCCTTAAGAAATAAAGAATGCTGTATTCCACTTATGATTGTGACTGCACTTAACTGTCCTTTTAAGCATGAAGAAAATTTATTACAATCAGTTATTTAAAATTATAACAGGAAAAAACAAATTCTTTATACAGAACATACAGAACAACTGATTTTCAATACTCAATTAAAAGTAAAATATCTTGTAATAATGGCATTTATCAGTATTTTGTGTCTAATTCAAAGAAAAAATCGAACATTAAGTAATAACATGAAATAGAGATATGTATGTAATTTCAAATATTTTAGCTAATAATATTATTTTTATAGGTATTTGCTTTTTAGTTGTTTTTGAAGAAGGAAAAGAATAGCTTCTATACATATTCAACTAATAGAAATCATACCAAAACCAAAATTACTTAAAATTTTGGAACCAGTTGAGAAACTACAAGTTTTCAAAAACAGGAAATCAGGATTATGTAACTGTTTAATGTGATCTACTCTTGGAAATCATAGTTAAAGAAACCGTATATCTGTACAGGAAATACTCCAGCATAAAGTTGTAATACATTGTGGTGAAGGCTTACATCTGCAGATTTTTCTCCTGCAATGCCCCACTGTTACTGTGGCTTACTGCCTTGCATCAAGACTGCCTTTCTGTTTGGAAGACCCTCTCAGAACAAACAAGACTCTAAGTTCAGATTTTATTTTCCCTTGGTATTAGAATATGTGAATTTAAGAGTCCTGGGAAATACTGTTTTAGCCTTTAAAAGTAAATGTATTACATTCTTTAATTAGGATCTATGTTTGAGTATGTTTTTCAAAATCTTAACATATGACCCAGTTATCTTACAAATTTCTCGAGCTACAAATTTTCAGGAAAATCCAGGTGTGTAATATGATGTCTTTCAAGATACTATTTCACAAAAAGACAAATAATATATCAATATTAAGAACTTCTTAATCATAAAACACTTACAGCAGGGGCAAATGGTCTAATTTATGGTTTCTTTTAAAGAGAATACAAACTCGAATTCAAAAGTGTGCTCTAGTCTCAGCCCTTCCTAGTCAGTATTTTACTCATCTGTATGGAATAGCCAGATGTAGACTGTACACTGTAAAGAACGCTAACTAGGAATCAGGGAAGCTTAAATCTAATGTCCAATTAGTTGCACACTAATTTTTAACTTGAGTGGATTCAAAGACTCAATGTGTGCATCACACTTCTTACCATAAAAACAAATCAGATGATGGAATAAGAAAACTCAAGCTCTTTAAAACTTTAAAGTGATAAAGATAGATATATAGATAGATATAGTATACATATAATACATACACACTCACAAACACATATATATATATATTATACACACACACACACACACACACACACAGATATATTAGCTATGGAAAACACAGATCGACTCTCTCTACAAACAAAGTGGCAGGCATGTTTACCTCCTTTTCAAAAGATTCAGGTTCCCCAAATTTGGGGTTCTTTTCTTAGAGTGTATCTCACTGTGTGTTTAAGTGTCACCTGGCTCTGTTCCTGTTACTCGAAGGGAACCGAGGCTTGAGGAAATGGCACATGTGCAGACACTCTGTTGTCGGTAATACTCTGTCTTTCTTCTCTGATCCAGCATTCCCCTATTTTCTACCAGTGTCCATGACACTGTAGCAGGCTAAGCTATTCACTTGCAAATTGGGTAAACACTTCACAATTTTTGACACCTACACTTTATTTATCATATATTTTACTATGTATCACATATATACAACACATACATCAGTGTATTTGTAAAAGTGAGATTAATTAGCCCAGCAAGTATACTTTATTTGTTCACCGAATATTTATTGTTTGTAGGGTAAGGGCAAGGTCAGGATACAGCAGTCAACAAGGGAGAAACACGTGGTTCGTGACTTAATGGAACTGACAAATAACGAACACGGAGTTAAGTACCTGACGTTGCCAGACACGACTTAAATTGTGTTAAAACAATTGTTTAACACAACTATTCCGCATATTTCTAGTAAATTGGAATCCATCTTTAGAGTCCAAATTAATGTGGTTTAACTACTTACAAGTGGGAGAATTTATTTTCTCAATGTCTAGTAAATATAAATAAGAGGTGAAAAATCTCTCCTTGGAAAACGGTAAGTAACTGATTAAAGAAACTGAAGATGATGGAAACAGATGAAGAGTTATACCATATTCATGGACTGTAAGAATTAATATTTTTAAATGACCATCATATGCAAGAATACCTGCAGATTTAGTGTAATATCTGTCAAATTACCAAGAGCAATATTCAGAACAAATAATTCTAAAATTTATATGGAAACAAAAGACCCTCAACAGCCAAAACAGTCTTGAGAAAGAAGAAAAAATATGACGGTATCATGCACTCTGATTTCAAACTAAATCACAAATCTATAGTTAACAAAACAGTACGGACTGGCACAAACACCAATGCAGAGATCAATAGAACAGGACCCAAAGCCCAGAAATAGGTACAGACTTTCGTGGGCAATAAATCTACAACAAAGTAGGCAAGAATATACAATGAGGAAAGAATAGCCTCTTCAATCAATGGTGCTGGGAACTTTGAGAAAACTGGACAGCTACATGCAAAAAACCAAATTGGATTTTCTCATTCCGTTAAGAAAAATAAATTAAAAATGGATCAAAAACTGAAATGTAAGACCTGAAACCATACAAATTCTAGAAGTAAACATAGGCGGTGAGCTCTTTTAGTTTGTTCTTAGTGATATTTTTGAGATATGTTTACTTAGGCAAGGGAAACAAATTAAAAATTAAAAAATGGGACTGCATCAATGTTTCTGCACTGCAAAGGAAATGATCAGCCAAAAATTCCAGTTTCAGTTTCTTTAAAGTGGATTCTTAGAAAGAACTCTGAATGCAGACAGTATTTTGATTCTTACCATTTACCAAGTTACATAATTTGGCAAATTACTTCTCGTTGGCAGCCCATTCCTTTCAGCACTTTGAAGATGTTATCTCTCTGCCTTGGGTCTCCACCACTGCTGATGAGAAACCACCTGTTCATCTTATTGAGCATCCCTTATGTATGATGTGTCGCTACCCTCTAGTTTCAGTCATGACTGTTTCTTGACTATTTCATGCAGAATTATGAGTTTGGCATATGTGGAGTTCACTGAACTTCTTGGATGTGTAGACTAATACTTTTTAGTAAATTTGAGAATTGTTCAGCCATTAGTTTTTCAAATTATTCTCCTTTCTTGAAAGGCCTGGAATCAGTAAGCACCCACAGTCTTGCAGAGGTGCTCTATGTGGCCGTTGAGGCATACCCTCATCTCTGCCTTAGCCTTCCTCTCCTACCTGTGCAGAGTCTTAAGGTCAACCAGTGGTGAGAGCATAAGCCCTTCTTACATCATTCTAAGCACACGCAGAGCCTGGAGTGGATGCTCAGACCTAAGAATTTGCATATCCCACAAGCACCCCAGGAATCTGCTGGAGCTTTTCAGACTGTCTGTGGATACCTCATTACCCTGCTTTTGCTTCGAAGCTTCTTGTTTTGCTTAAAAGTTTATTTGTTATCCAATGCTTCAGGCACCATTTAAAGAAAACAATTTCTGACATACACCAGTGGATAGGTAAAGGGATTTTTACACTTGAATATTCCAAGTTGATAACTTTTGAAAGAGTAACTGTCAGGAAACCTTCATTTTGTTAAAAGAAATTTATTTTACCTCGTTTACCAAGTAAAAATGTGTACAACATTTATCACAATGTCAAGGTGATGATAAGATCAAATATATTCCACCTTGGGGAATCCAATGGAAAAGCAAGATATAGGTAAAAAGTTTTTAATTGATGACTGGAAGAGAGTAGGTATGCGGATAATTAGAACATAGAATGTGAGGATTGAGCATAAAAGAGTGGATTGATACGTGACAAAAATGTGCAGTATATGTATACAATATATCATTATATAGTTAGGATAATTTATTACATATTATTATTGAAATTTGGATAAATGTGTATCTGTATATTAATATACAACTTAAGATAAAATTACAGCAATGTAAACATTAAAAATGTACATTCAAAAACACCAGCTTTGCCTGAAAGTGACTGCATTTAACTGTCCTTTTAAGCATGAAGAAAATTTATTACAATCAGTTATTTATCATTATAACAGGAAAAAACAAATTCTTTACACAGAACATACAGAACAACTGATTTTCAATAGTCAATTAAAAGTAAAATATCTTCTAATAATGGCATTTATCAGTATTTTGTGTCTAATTCAAAGAAAAAATCGAACATTAAGTAATAACATGAAATAGAGGTATGTATGTAATTTCAAATATTTTAGCTAATAATACTATTTTTACAGGTATTTGCTTTTTAGTTGTTTTTGAAGAAGGAAAAGAATAGCTTCTATACATATTCAACTAATAGAAATCATACCAAAACAAAAAATACTTAAAATTTTGGAACCAGTTGAGAAACTACAAGTTTTTAAAAACAGGAAATCAGGATTATATAACATTTTAATGTGATCTACTCTTGGAAAACATAGTTAAACAAACCGTATATCTGTACAGGAAATACTCCAGCATAAAGTTGTAATACATTGTGGTGAAGGCTTACATCTGCAGATTTTTCTCCTGCAATGCCCCACTGTTACTGTGGCATACTGCATTGCATCAAGACTGCCTTTCTGTTTGGAAGACCCTCTCAGTACAAACAAGACTCTAAGTTCAGATTTTAATTTCCCTTGGTATTAGAATATGGGAATTTAAGAGTCCTGGGAAATACTGTTTTAGCCTTTAAAAGTAAATCTATCACATTCTTTAATTAGGATCTATGTTTGAGTATGTTTTTCAAAATTTTAATTATGACCCAGTTATCTTACAAATTTCTCGAGCTACAAATTTTCAGGAAAATCCAGGTGTGTAATATGATGTCTTTCAAGATACTATTTCACAAATAGACAAATAATATATCAATATAAGAACTTCTTAGTCAAAAAACACTTACAGCAGGGGCAAATGGACTAATTTATGATTTCTTTTAAAGAGAATACAAACTCGAATTCAAAAGTGTGCTCTAGTCTCAGCCCTTCCTAGTCAGTATTATACTCATCTGTATGGAATAGTCAGATGTAGACTGTACACTGTAAAGAACGCTAACTAGGAATCAGGGAAGCTTAAATCTAATGTCCAATTAGTTGCACACTAATTTTTAACTTCACTGGATTCAAAGACTCAATGTGTGCCTCACTCTTCTTACCAAAAAACAAATCAGATGATGGAATAAGAAAACTCAAGCTCTTTAAAACATTAAAGTGATAAAGATAGTTAGATATATATATATATTATACATATAATACATACACACTCACAAACACATATATATATTTTATACACACACACACACACACACACAGACACAAACACACACACACACACACACACACACAGATATGTTAGCTATGGAAAACACAGATTGACTCTCTCTACAAAGTGGCAGGCATGTTTACCTCCTTTTCAAAAGATTCAGGTTCCCCAAATTTGGGGTTCTTTTCTTAGAGTGTATCTAATTGTGTGTTTAAATGTCACCTGGCTTTGTTCCTGTTTCTCTAAGGGAACTGAGGCTTGGGGAAATGGCACATGTGCAGACACTCTGTTGTCGGTAATACTCTGTCTTTCTTCTCTGATCCAGCATTCCCCTATTTTCTAACAGTGTCCATGACACTGTAGCAGGCTAAGCTGTTCACTTGCAAATTGGGTAAACACTTCAGAATTTTTGACACCTACACTTTATTTAGAATATGTTTTACTATGTATCACATATATACAACACATACATCAGTGTATATGTAAAAGTGAGATTAATTAGCCCAGCAACTATACTTTATTTGTCCACCAAATATTTTATTGTTTCTAGGGTAAGGGCAAGGTCAGGATACAGCAGTCAACAAGGGAGAAACACGTGGTTCGTGACTTAATGGAACTGACAAATAACGAACACAGAGTTAAGTACCTGACGTTGCCAGACACGACTTAAATTGTGTTAAAACAATTGTTTAACACAAATATTCCGCATATTTCTAGTAAATTTGAATCCATCTTTAGAGTCCAAATTAATGTGGCTTAACTACTTACAAGTGGGAGGATTTATTTTCTCAATGACTAGTAAATATAAATAAGAGGTGAAAATTCTCTCCTTGGAAAACGGTAAGTAACTGATTAAAGAAAGTGAAGATGATGGAAACAAATGAAGAGATATACCATATTCATGGACTGTAAGAATTAATATTTTTAAATGACCATCATATGCAAGAATACCTACAGATTTAGTGTAATATCTATCAAATTACCAAGAGCAATATTCAGAACAAATAATACTAAAATTTATATGGAAACAAAAGACCGTCAATAGCCAAAACAGTCTTGAGAAAGAAGAAAAAATATGACGGTATCATGCACTCTGATTTCAAACTAAATCACAAAGCTATAGTTAACAAAACAGTACGGCACTGGCACAAACACCAATGCAGAGATCAATAGAACAGTACCCAAAGCCCAGAAATAGGTACAGACTTTCGTGGGCAATAAATCTACAACAAAGTAGGCAAAAATATACAATGAGGAAAGAATAGCCTCTTCAATCAATGGTGCTGGGAACTTTGAGAAAACTGGACAGCTACATGCAAAAGAACCAAATTGGATTTTCTCACTCCGTTAAGAAAAATAAATTAAAAATGGATCAAAAATTAAAATGTAAGACCTGAAACCATACAACTTCTAGAAGTAAACATAGGCGGTGAGCTCTTTTAGTTTGTTCTTAGTAATATTTTTGAGATATTTTTACTTAGGCAAGGGAAACAAATTAAAAATTAAAAAATGGGACTGCATCAATGTTTCTGCACTGCAAAGGAAATGATCAGCCAAAAATTCCAGTTTCAGTTTCTTTAAAGTGGATTCTTAGAAAGAACTCTGAATGCAGACAGTATTTTGATTCTTACCATTTACCAAGTTACATAATTTGGCAAATTACTTCTCGTTGGCAGCCCATTTCTTTCAGCACTTTGAATATGTTATCTCTCTGCCTTGGGTCTCCACCACTGCTGATGAGAAACCACCTGTTCATCTTATTGAGCATCCCTTATGTATGATGAGTCGCTACTCTCTAGTTTCAGTCAAGACTGTTTCTTGAATATTTCATGCAGAAATTTGAGTTTGGCATATGTGGAGTTCACTGAACTTCTTGGTTGTGTAGACTAATACTTTTTAGTAAATTTGAGAATTGTTCAGCCATTAGTTTTGCAAATTATTCTCCTTTCTTGAAAGGCCTGGAATCAGTAAGCACCCACAGTCTTGCAGAGGTGCTCTATGTGGCCGTTGAGGCATACCCTCATCTCTGCCTTAGCCTTCCTCTCCTACCTGTGCAGAGTCTTAAGGTCAACCAGTGGTGAGAGCATAAGCCCTTCTTACATCATTCTAAGCACACGCAGAGCCTGGAGTGGATGCTCAGACCTAAGAATTTGCATATCCCACAAGCCCCCCAGGAATCTGCTGGAGCTTTTCAGACTGTCTGTGGATACCTCATTACCGTGCTTTTGCTTCGAAGCTTCTTGTTTTGCTTAAAAGTTTATTTGTTATCCAATGCTTCAGTCACCATTTAAAGAAAACAATTTCTGACATACACCAGTGGATAGGTAAAGGGATTTTTACACTTGAATATTCCTAGTTGATAACGTTTGAATGAGTAACTGTTATGAAACCTTCATTTTGTTAAAAGAAATTATTTTACATCGTTTATCAAGTAAAAATGTGTACAACATTTATCACAATGTCAAGGTGATGATAAGATCAAATATATTCCACCTTGGGGAATCCAATGGAAAAGCAAGATATAGGTAAAAAGTTTTTAATTGATGACTGGAAGAGAGTAGGTATGCGGATACTTAGAACATAGAATGTGAGGATTGAGCATAAAATAGTGGATTGATACATGACAAAAATGTGCAGTGTATGTATACACTATATCATTATATATTTAGGATAATTTATTACATATTATTATTGAAATTTGGATAAATGTGTATCTGTATATTAATATACAAATTAAGATAAAATTACAGCAAAGTAAACATTAAAAATGTACATTCAAATACACCAGCTTTGCCTGATTGTGACTGCATTTAACTGTCCTTTTAAGCATGAAGAAAATTTATTACAATCAGTTATTTAAAATTATAACAGGAAAAAACAAATTCTTTATACAGAACATACAGAACAACTGATTTTCAATACTCAATTAAAAGTAAAATATCTTGTAATAATGGCATTTATCAGTATTTTGTGTCTAATTCAAAGAAAAAATCGAACATTAAGTAATAACATGAAATAGAGATATGTATGTAATTTCAAATATTTTAGCTAATAATATTATTTTTATAGGTATTTGCTTTTTAGTTGTTTTTGAAGAAGGAAAAGAATAGCTTCTATACATATTCAACTAATAGAAATCATACCAAAACAAAAATTACTTAAAATTTTGGAACCAGTTGAGAAACTACAAGTTTTCAAAAACAGGAAATCAGGATTATATAACTGTTTAATGTGATCTACTCTTGGAAAACATAGTTAAACAAACCGTATATCTGTACAGGAAATACTCCAGCATAAAGTTGTAATACATTGTGGTGAAGGCTTACATCTGCAGATTTTTCTCCTGCAATGCCCCACTGTTACTGTGGCTTACTGCATTGCATCAAGACTGCCTTTCTGTTTGGAAGACCCTCTCAGAACAAACAAGACTCTAAGTTCAGATTTTATTTTCCCTTGGTATTAGAATATGGGAATTTAAGTGTCCTGGGAAATACTGTTTTAGCCATTAAAAGTAAAAGTATTACATTCTTTAATTAGGATCTATGTTTGAGTATGTTTTTCAAAATCTTAACATATGACCCAGTTATCTTACAAATTTCTCGAGCTACAAATTTTCAGGAAAATCCAGGTGTGTAATATGATGTCTTTCAAGATACTATTTCACAAAAAGACAAATAATATATCAATATTAAGAACTTCTTAGTCAAAAAACACTTACAGCAGGGGCAAATGTTCTAATTTATGGTTTCTTTTAAAGAGAATACAAACTCGAATTCAAAAGTGTGCTCTAGTCTCAGCCCTTCCTAGTCAGTATTTTACTCATCTGTATGGAATAGCCAGATGTAGACTGTACACTTTAAAGAACGCTAACTAGGAATCAGGGAAGCTTAGATCTAATGTCAAATTAGTTGCACACTAATTTTTAACTTGAGTGGATTCAAAGACTCAATGTGTGCATCACACTTCTTACCATAAAAACAAATCAGATGATGGAATAAGAAAACTCAAGCTCTTTAAACTTTAAAGTGATAAAGATAGATACATAGATAGATATATTATACATATAATACATACACACTCACAAACACATATATATATATATTATACACACACACACACACACACACACACACAGATATATTAGCTATGGAAAACACAGATCGACTCTCTCTACAAACAAAGTGGCAGGCATGTTTACCTCCTTTTCAAAAGATTCAGGTTCCCCAAATTTGGGGTTCTTTTCTTAGAGTGTATCTCACTGTGTGTTTAAGTGTCACCTGGCTCTGTTCCTGTTACTCGAAGGGAACCGAGGCTTGAGGAAATGGCACATGTGCAGACACTCTGTTGTCGGTAATACTCTGTCTTTCTTCTCTGATCCAGCATTCCCCTATTTTCTACCAGTGTCCATGACACTGTAGCAGGCTAAGTTGTTCACTTGTAAATTGGGTAAACACTTCACAATTTTTGACACCTACACTTTATTTAGCATATATTTTACTATGTATCACATATATACAACACATACATCAGTGTATATGTAAAAGTGAGATTAATTAGCCCAGCAACTATACTTTATTTGTTCACCAAATATTTATTGTTTCTAGGGTAAGGGCAAGGTCAGGATACAGCAGTCAACAAGGGAGAAACACGTGGTTCGTGACTTAATGGAACTGACAAATAACGAACACGGAATTAAGTACCTGACGTTGCCAGACACGACTTAAATTGTGTTAAAACAATTGTTTAACACAACTATTCCGCATATTTCTGGTAAATTGGAATCCATCTTTTGAGTCCAAATTAATGTGGTTTAACTACTTACAAGTGGGAGGATTTATTTTCTCAATGTGTAGTAAATATAAATAAGAGGTGAAAAATCTCTCCTTGGAAAACGGTAAGTAACTGATTAAAGAAACTGAAGATGATGGAAACAGATGAAGAGTTATACCATATTCATGGACTGTAAGAATTAATATTTTTAAATGACCATCATATGCAAGAATACCTGCAGATTTAGTGTAATATCTGTCAAATTACCAAGAGCAATATTCAGAACAAATAATTCTAAAATTTATATGGAAACAAAAGACCCTCAACAGCCAAAACAGTCTTGAGAAAGAAGAAAAAATATGACGGTATCATGCACTATGATTTCAAACTAAATCACAAATCTATAGTTAACAAAACAGTACGGACTGGCACAAACACCAATGCAGAGATCAATAGAACAGGACCCAAAGCCCAGAAATAGGTACAGACTTTCGTGGGCAATAAATCAACAATAAAGTAGGCAAGAATATACAATGAGGAAAGAATAGCCTCTTCAATCAATGGTGCTGGGAACTTTGAGAAAACTGGACAGCTACATGCAAAAGAACCAAATTGGATTTTCTCACTCCGTTAAGAAAAATAAATTAAAAATGGATCAAAAACTGAAATGTAAGACCTGAAACCATACAAATTCTAGAAGTAAACATAGGCGGTGAGCTCTTTTAGTTTGTTCTTAGTAATATTTTTGAGATATGTTTACTTAGGCAAGGGAAACAAATTAAAAATTAAAAAATGGGACTGCATCAATGTTTCTGCACTGCAAAGGAAATGATCAGCCAAAAATTCCAGTTTCAGTTTCTTTAAAGTGGATTCTTAGAAAGAACTCTGAATGCAGACAGTATTTTGATTCTTACCATTTACCAAGTTACATAATTTGGCAAATTACTTCTCGTTGGCAGCCCATTCCTTTCAGCACTTTGAATATGTTATCTCTCTGCCTTGGGTCTCCACCACTGCTGATGAGAAACCACCTGTTCATCTTATTGAGCATCCCTTATGTATGATGTGTCGCTACCCTCTAGTTTCAGTCAAGACTGTTTCTTGACTATTTCATGCAGAATTATGAGTTTGGCATATGTGGAGTTCACTGAACTTCTTGGATGTGTAGACTAATACTTTTTAGTAAATTTGAGAATTGTTCAGCCATTAGTTTTTCAAATTATTCTCCTTTCTTGAAAGGCCTGGAATCAGTAAGCACCCACAGTCTTGCAGAGGTGCTCTATGTGGCCGTTGAGGCATACCCTCATCTCTGCCTTAGCCTTCCTCTCCTACCTGTGCAGAGTCTTAAGGTCAACCAGTGGTGAGAGCATAAGCCCTTCTTACATCATTCTAAGCACACGCAGAGCCTGGAGTGGATGCTCAGACCTAAGAATTTGCATATCCCACAAGCACCCCAGGAATCTGCTGGAGCTTTTCAGACTGTCTGTGGATACCTCATTACCGTGCTTTTGCTTCGAAGCTTCTTGTTTTGCTTAAAAGTTTATTTGTTATCCAATGCTTCAGGCACCATTTAAAGAAAACAATTTCTGACATACACCAGTGGATAGGTAAAGGGATTTTTACACTTGAATATTCCAAGTTGATAACTTTTGAAAGAGTAACTGTCAGGAAACCTTCATTTTGTTAAAAGAAATTTATTTTACCTCGTTTACCTAGTAAAAATGTGTACAACATTTATCACAATGTCAAGGTGATGATAAGATCAAATATATTCCACCTTGGGGAATCCAATGGAAAAGCAAGATATAGGTAAATAGTTTTTAATTGATGACTGGAAGAGAGTAGGTATGCGGATACTTAGAACATAGAATGTGAGGATTGAGCATAAAATAGTGGATTGATACATGACAAAAATGTGCAGTGTATGTATACAATATATCATTATATTGTTAGGAGAATTTATTACATATTATTATTGAAATTTGGATAAATGTGTATCTGTATATTAATATAAAAATTAAGATAAAATTACAGCAATGTAAAAATTAATAATGTATATTCAAAAACACCAGATTTGCCTTAAGAAATAAAGAATGCTGTATTCCACTTATGATTGTGACTGCACTTAACTGTCCTTTTAAGCATGAAGAAAATTTATTACAATCAGTTATTTATCATTATAACAGGAAAAAACAAATTCTTTATACAGAACATAAAGAACAACTGATTTTCAATAGTCAATTAAAAGTAAAATATCTTCTAATAATGGCATTTATCTGTATTTTCTGTCTAATTCAAAGAAAAAATCGAACATTAAGTAATAACATGAAATAGAGATATGTATGTAATTTCAAATATTTTAGCTAATATTATTATTTTTACAGGTATTTGCTTTTTAGTTGTTTTTGAAGAAGGAAAAGAATAGCTTCTATAGATATTCAACTAATAGAAATCATACCAAAACAAAAAATACTTAAAATTTTGGAACCAGTTGAGAAACTACAAGTTTTTAAAAACAGGAAATCAGGATTATATAACATTTTAATGTGATCTGCTCTTGGAAAACATAGTTAAACAAACCGTATATCTGTACAGGAAATACTCCAGCATAAAGTTGTAATACATTGTGTTGAAGGCTTACATCTGCAGATTTTTCTCCTGCAGTGCCCCACTGTTACTGTGGCTTACTGCATTGCATCAAGACTGCCTTTCTGTTTGGAAGACCCTCTGAGTACAAACAAGACTCTAAGTTCAGATTTTATTTTCCCTTGGTATTAGAATATGGGAATTTAAGAGTCCTGGGAAATACTGTTTTAGCCTTTAAAAGTAAATCTATCACATTCTTTAATTAGGATCTATGTTTGAGTATGTTTTTCAAAATTTTAATTATGACCCAGTTATCTTACAAATTTCTCGAGCTACAAATTTTCAGGAAAATCCAGGTGTGTAATATGATGTCTTTCAAGATACTATTTCACAAATAGACAAATAATATATCAATATAAGAACTTCTTAGTCAAAAAACACTTACAGCAGGGGCAAATGGACTAATTTATGGTTTCTTTTAAAGAGAATACAAACTCGAATTCAAAAGTGTGCTCTAGTCTCAGCCCTTCCTAGTCAGTATTTTACTCATCTGTATGGAATAGTCAGATGTAGAATGTACACTGTAAAGAACGCTAACTAGGAATCAGGGAAGCTTAAATCTAATGTCCAATTAGTTGCACACTAATTTTTATCTTCACTGGATTCAAAGACTCAATGTGTGCCTCAATCTTCTTACCAAAAAAACAAATCAGATGATGGAATAAGAAAACTCAAGCTCTTTAAAAGTTTAAAGTGATAAAGATAGTTAGATATATATATATATTATACATATAATACATACACACTCACAAACACATATATATATTTTATACACACACACACACACACACACACACACACACACACACAGATATGTTAGCTATGGAAAACACAGATCGACTCTCTCTACAAATTGGCAGGCATGTTTACCTCCTTTTCAAAAGATTCAGGTTCCCCAAATTTGGGGTTCTTTTCTTAGAGTGTATCTCATTGTGTGTTTAAATGTCACCTGGCTTTGTTCCTGTTTCTCTAAGGGAACCGAGGTTTGGGGAAATGGCACATGTGCAGACACTCTGTTGTCGGTAATACTCTGTCTTTCTTCTCTGATCCAGTATTCCCCTATTTTCTAACAGTGTCCATGACACTGTAGCAGGCTAAGCTGTTCACTTGCAAATTGGGTAAACACTTCAGAATTTTTGACACCTACACTTTATTTAGCATATGTTTTACTATGTTTCACATATATACAACACATACATCAGTGTATATGTAAAAGTGAGATTAATTAGCCCAGCAACTATACTTTATTTGTCCACCAAATATTTTATTGTTTCTAGGGTAAGGGCAAGGTCAGGATACAGCAGTCAACAAGGGAGAAACACGTGGTTCGTGACTTAATGGAACTGACAAATAACGAACACAGAGTTAAGTACCTGACGTTGCCAGACACGACTTAAATTGTGTTAAAACAATTGTTTAACACAAATATTCCGCATATTTCTAGTAAATTTGAATCCATCTTTAGAGTCCAAATTAATGTGGTTTAACTACTTACAAGTGGGAGGATTTATTTTCTCAATGTCTAGTAAATATAAATAAGAGGTGAAAAATCTCTCCTTGGAAAACGGTAAGTAACTGATTAAAGAAACTGAAGATGATGGAAATAGATGAAGAGATATACCATATTCATGGACTGTAAGAATTAATATTTTTAAATGACCATCATATGCAAGAATACCTACAGATTTAGTGTAATATCTATCAAATTACCAAGAGCAATATTCAGAACAAATAATTCTAAAATTTATATGGAAACAAAAGACCCTCAATAGCCAAAACAGTCTTGAGAAAGAAGAAAAAATATGACGGTATCATGCACTCAGATTTCAAACTAAATCAGAAAGCTATAGTTAACAAAACAGTACGGCACTGGCACAAACACCAATGCAGAGATCAATAGAACAGGACCCAAAGCCCAGAAATAGGTACAGACTTTCGTGGGCAATAAATCTACAACAAAGTAGGCAGGAATATACAATGAGGAAAGAATAGCCTCTTCAATGAATGGTGCTGGGAACTTTGAGAAAACTGGACAGCTACATGCAAAAGAACCAAATTGGATTTTCTCACTCCGTTAAGAAAAATAAATTAAAAATGGATCAAAAACTGAAATGTAAGACCTGAAACCATACAACTTCTAGAAGTAAACATAGACGGTGAGCTCTTTTAGTTTGTTCTTAGTAATATTTTTTAGATATGTTTACTTAGGCAAGGGAAACAAATTGAAAATTAAAAAATGGGACTGCATCAATGTTTCTGCACTGCAAAGGAAATGATCAGCCAAAAATTCCAGTTTCAGTTTCTTTAAAGTGGATTCTTAGAAAGAACTCTGAATGCAGACAGTATTTTGATTCTTACCATTTACCAAGTTACATAATTTGGCAAATTACTTCTCGTTGGCAGCCCATTCCTTTCAGCACTTTGAATATGTTATCTCTCTGCCTTGGGTCTCCACCACTGCTGATGAGAAACCACCTGTTCATCTTATTGAGCATCCCTTATGTATGATGAGTCGCTACTCTCTAGTTTCAGTCAAGGCTGTTTCTTGACTATTTCATGCAGAAATTTGAGTTTGGCATATGTGGAGTTCACTGAACTTCTTGGATGTGTAGACTAATACTTTTTAGTAAATTTGAGAATTGTTCAGCCATTAGTTTTGCAAATTATTCCCCTTTCTTGAAAGGCCTGGAATCAGCAAGCACCCACAGTCTTGCAGAGGTGCTCTATGTGGCCGTTGAGGCATACCCTCATCTCTGCCTTAGCCTTCCTCTCCTACCTGTGCAGAGTCTTAAGGTCAACCAGTGGTGAGAGCATAAGCCCTTCTTACATCATTCTAAGCACACGCAGAGCCTGGAGTGAATGCTCAGACCTAAGAATTTGCGTATCCCACAAGCTCCCCTGGAAGCTGCTGGAGCTTTTCACACTGTCTGTGGATACCTCATTACCCTGCTTTTCCTTTGAAGCTTCTTGTTTTGCTTAAAAGTTTATTTGTTATCCAATGCTTCAGGCACCATTTAAAGAAAACAATTGCTGACATACACCAGTGGATAGGTAAAGGGATTTTTACACTTGAATATTCCTAGTTGATAACTTTTGAAAGAGTAACTGTTAGGAAACCTTCATTTTGTTAAAAGAAATTTATTTTACCTCGTTTAACATGTAAAAATGTGTACAACATTTATCACAATGTCAAGGTGATGATAAGATCAAATATATTCCACCTTGGGAATCCAATTGTAAAGCAAGATATAGGTAAAAAGTTTTTAATTGATGACTGGAAGAGAGTAGGTATGCGGATAATTAGAACATAGAATGTGAGGATTGAGCATAAAATAGTGGATTGATACATGATAAAAATGTGCAGTGTATGTATACAGTATACCATTATATAGTTAGGATAATTTATTACATATTATTATTGAAATTTGGATAAATGTGTATCTGTATATTAATATACAAATTAAGATAAAATTACAGCAATGTAAACATTAAAAATGTACATTCAAAAACACCAGCTTTGCCTGATTGTGACTGCATTTAACTGTCCTTTTAAGCATGAAGAAAATTTATTACAATCAGTTATTTATCATTATAACAGGAAAAAACAAATTCTTTATACAGAACACACAGAACAACTGATTTTCAATAGTCAATTAAAAGTAAAATATCTTCTAATAATGGCATTTATCAGTATTTTGTGTCTAATTCAAAGAAAAAATTGAACATTAAATAATAACATGAAATAGAGTTATGTATGTAATTTCAAATAGTTTAGCTAATAATACTATTTTTATAGGTATTTGCTTTTTAGTTGTTTTTGAAGAAGGAAAAGAATAGCTTCTATACATATTGAACTAATAGAAATCATACCAAAAAAAATTACTTAAAATTTTGGAACCAGTTGAGAAACTACAAGTTTTCAAAAACAGGAAATCAGGATTATATAACATTTTAATGTGATCTACTCTTGGAAAACATAGTTAAACAAACCGTATATCTGTACAGGAAATACTCCAGCATAAAGTTGTAATACATTGTGGTGAAGGCTTACATCTGCAGATTTTTCTCCTGCAATGCCCCACTGTTACTGTGGCTTACTGCATTGCATCAAGACTGCCTTTCTGTTTGGAAGACCCTCTCAGAACAAACAAGACTCTAAGTTCAGATTTTATTTTCCCTTGGTATTAGAATATGGGAATTTAAGAGTCCTGGGAAATACTGTTTTAGCCATTAAAAGTAAATGTATTACATTCTTTAATTAGGATCTATGTTTGAGTATGTTTTTCAAAATCTTAACATATGACCCAGTTATCTTACAAATTTCTCGAGCTACAAATTTTCAGGAAAATCCAGGTGTGTAATATGATGTCTTTCAAGATACTATTTCACAAAAAGACAAATAATATATCAATATTAAGAACTTCTTAATCATAAAACACTTACAGCAGGGGCAAATGGTCTAATTTATGGTTTCTTTTAAAGAGAATACAAACTCGAATTCAAAAGTGTGCTCTAGTCTCAGCCCTTCCTAGTCAGTATTTTACTCATCTGTATGGAATAGCCAGATGTAGACTGTGCACTGTAAAGGACGCTAACTAGGAATCAGGGAAGCTTAAATCTAATGTCCAATTAGTTGCACACTAATTTTTAACTTGAGTGGATTCAAAGACTCAATGTGTGCATCACACTTCTTACCATAAAAACAAATCAGATGATGGAATAAGAAAACTCAAGCTCTTTAAAACTTTAAAGTGATAAAGATAGATATATAGATAGATATAATATACATATAATACATACACACTCACAAACACATATATATATATATTATACACACACACACACACACACACACACACAGATATATTAGCTATGGAAAACACAGATCGACTCTCTCTACAAACAAAGTGGCAGGCATGTTTACCTCCTTTTCAAAAAATTCAGGTTCCCCAAATTTGGGGTTCTTTTCTTAGAGTGTATCTCACTGTGTGTTTAAGTGTCACCTGGCTCTGTTCCTGTTACTCGAAGGGAACCGAGGCTTGAGGAAATTGCACATGTGCAGACACTCTGTTGTCGGTAATACTCTGTCTTTCTTCTCTGATCCAGCATTCCCCTATTTTCTACCAGTGTCCATGACACTGTAGCAGGCTAAGTTGTTCACTTGTAAATTGGGTAAACACTTCACAATTTTTGACACCTACACTTTATTTAGCATATATTTTACTATGTATCACATATATACAACACATACATCAGTGTATATGTAAAAGTGAGATTAATTAGCCCAGCAACTATACTTTATTTGTTCACCAAATATTTATTGTTTCTAGGGTAAGGGCAAGGTCAGGATACAGCAGTCAACAAGGGAGAAACACGTGGTTCGTGACTTAATGGAACTGACAAATAACGAACACGGAGTTAAGTACCTGACGTTGCCAGACACGACTTAAATTGTGTTAAAACAATTGTTTAACACAAGTATTCCGCATATTTCTAGTAAATTGGAATCCATCTTTAGAGTCCAAATTAATGTGGTTTAACTACTTACAAGTGGGAGGATTTATTTTCTCAATGTGTAGTAAATATAAATAAGAGGTGAAAAATCTCTCCTTGGAAAACGGTAAGTAACTGATTAAAGAAACTGAAGATGATGGAAACAGATGAAGAGTTATACCATATTCATGGACTGTAAGAATTAATATTTTTAAATGACCATCATATGCAAGAATACCTGCAGATTTAGTGTAATATCTGTCAAATTACCAAGAGCAATATTCAGAACAAATAATTCTAAAATTTATATGGAAACAAAAGACCCTCAACAGCCAAAACAGTCTTGAGAAAGAAGAAAAAATATGACGGTATCATGCACTATGATTTCAAACTAAATCACAAATCTATAGTTAACAAAACAGTACGGACTGGCACAAACACCAATGCAGAGATCAATAGAACAGGACCCAAAGCCCAGAAATAGGTACAGACTTTCGTGGGCAATAAATCTACAACAAAGTAGGCAAGAATATACAATGAGGAAAGAATAGCCTCTTCAATCAATGGTGCTGGGAACTTTGAGAAAACTGGACAGCTACATGCAAAAGAACCAAATTGGATTTTCTCACTCCGTTAAGAAAAATAAATTAAAAATGGATCAAAAACTGAAATGTAAGACCTGAAACCATACAAATTCTAGAAGTAAACATAGGCGGTGAGCTCTTTTAGTTTGTTCTTAGTGATATTTTTGAGATATGTTTACTTAGGCAAGGGAAACAAATTAAAAATTAAAAAATGGGACTGCATCAATGTTTCTGCACTGCAAAGGAAATGATCAGCCAAAAATTCCAGTTTCAGTTTCTTTAAAGTGGATTCTTAGAAAGAACTCTGTATGCAGACAGTATTTTGATTCTTACCATTTACCAAGTTACATAATTTGGCAAATTACTTCTCATTGGCAGCCCATTCCTTTCAGCACTTTGAATATGTTATCTCTCTGCCTTGGGTCTCCACCACTGCTGATGAGAAACCACCTGTTCATTTTATTGAGCATCCCTTATGTATGATGTGTCGCTACCCTCTAGTTTCAGTCAAGACTGTTTCTTGACTATTTCATGCAGAATTATGAGTTTGGCATATGTGGAGTTCACTGAACTTCTTGGATGTGTAGACTAATACTTTTTAGTAAATTTGAGAATTGTTCAGCGATTAGTTTTGCAAATTATTCTCCTTTATTTAAAGGCCTGGAATCAGTAAGCACCCACAGTCTTGCAGAGGTGCTCTATGTGGCCGTTGAGGCATACCCTCATCTCTGCCTTAGCCTTCCTCTCCTACCTGTGCAGAGTCTTAAGGTCAACCAGTGGTGAGAGCATAAGCCCTTCTTACATCATTCTAAGCACACGCAGAGCCTGGAGTGGATGCTCAGACCTAAGAATTTGCATATCCCACAAGCACCCCAGGAATCTGCTGGAGCTTTTCAGACTGTCTGTGGATACCTCATTACCGTGCTTTTCCTTCGAAGCTTCTTGTTTTGCTTAAAAGTTTATTTGTTATCCAATGCTTCAGGCACCATTTAAAGAAAACAATTTCTGACATACACCAGTGGATAGGTAAAGGGATTTTTACACTTGAATATTCCAAGTTGATAACTTTTGAAAGAGTAACTGTTAGGAAACCTTCATTTTGTTAAAAGAAATTTATTTTACCTCGTTTACCTAGTAAAAATGTGTACAACATTTATCACAATATCAAGGTAATGATAAGATCAAATATATTCCACCTTGGGGAATCCAATGGAAAAGCAAGATATAGGTAAAAAGTTTTTAATTGATGACTGGAAGAGAGTAGGTATGTGGATACTTAGAACATAGAATGTGAGGATTGAGCATAAAATAGTGGATTGATACATGACAAAAATGTGCAGTGTATGTATACAATATATCATTTTATTGTTAGGAGAATTCATTATATATTATTATTGAAATTTGGATAAATGTGTATCTGTATATTAATATAAAAATTAAGATAAAATTACAGCAATGTAAAAATTAATAATGTATATTCAAAAAAACCAGATTTGCCTTAAGAAATAAAGAATGCTGTATTCCACTTATGATTGTGACTGCACTTAACTGTCCTTTTAAGCATGAAGAAAATTTATTACAATCAGTTATTTATCATTATAACAGGAAAAAACAAATTCTTTATACAGAACATAAAGAACAACTGATTTTCAATAGTCAATTAAAAGTAAAATATCTTCTAATAATGGCATTTATCAGTATTTTGTGTCTAATTCAAAGAAAAAATCGAATATTAAGTAATAACATGAAATAGAGATATGTATGTAATTTTAAATATTTTAGCTAATAATATTATTTTTACAGGTATTTGCTTTTTAGTTGTTTTTGAAGAAGGAAAAGAATAGCTTCTATAGATATTCAACTAATAGAAATCATACCAAAACAAAAAATACTTAAAATTTTGGAACCAGTTGAGAAACTACAAGTTTTTAAAAACAGGAAATCAGGATTATATAACATTTTAATGTGATCTACTCTTGGAAAACATAGTTAAACAAACCGTATATCTGTACAGGAAATACTCCAGCATAAAGTTGTAATACATTGTGGTGAAGGCTTACATCTGTAGATTTTTCTCCTGCAATACCCCACTGTTACTGTTGCTTACTGCATTGCATCAAGACTGCCTTTCTGTTTGGAAGACCCTCTCAGTACAAACAAGACTCTAAGTTCAGATTTTATTTTCCCTTGGTATTAGAATATGGGAATTTAAGAGTCCTGGGAAATACTGTTTTAGCCTTTAAAAGTAAATCTATCACATTCTTTAATTAGGATCTATGTTTGAGTATGTTTTTCAAAATTTTAATTATGACCCAGTTATCTTACAAATTTCTCGAGCTACAAATTTTCAGGAAAATCCAGGTGTGTAATATGATGTCTTTCAAGATACTATTTCACAAATAGACAAATAATATATCAATATAAGAACTTCTTAGTCAAAAAACACTTACAGCAGGGGCAAATGGTCTAATTTATGGTTTCTTTTAAAGAGAATACAAACTCGAATTCAAAAGTGTGCTCTAGTCTCAGCCCTTCCTAGTCAGTATTTTACTCATCTGTATGGAATAGCCAGATGTAGACTGTACACTGTAAAGGACGCTAACTAGGAATCAGGGAAGCTTAAATCTAATGTCCAATTAGTTGCACACTAATTTTTAACTTGAGTGGATTCAAAGACTCAATGTGTGCATCACACTTCTTACCATAAAAACAAATCAGATGATGGAATAAGAAAACTCAAGCTCTTTAAAACTTTAAAGTGATAAAGATAGATATATAGATAGATATAATATACATATAATACATACACACTCACAAACACATATATATATATATTATACACACACACACACACACACACACACACAGATATATTAGCTATGGAAAACACAGATCGACTCTCTCTACAAACAAAGTGGCAGGCATGTTTACCTCCTTTTCAAAAAATTCAGGTTCCCCAAATTTGGGGTTCTTTTCTTAGAGTGTATCTCACTGTGTGTTTAAGTGTCACCTGGCTCTGTTCCTGTTACTCGAAGGGAACCGAGGCTTGAGGAAATTGCACATGTGCAGACACTCTGTTGTCGGTAATACTCTGTCTTTCTTCTCTGATCCAGCATTCCCCTATTTTCTACCAGTGTCCATGACACTGTAGCAGGCTAAGTTGTTCACTTGTAAATTGGGTAAACACTTCACAATTTTTGACACCTACACTTTATTTAGCATATATTTTACTATGTATCACATATATACAACACATACATCAGTGTATATGTAAAAGTGAGATTAATTAGCCCAGCAACTATACTTTATTTGTTCACCAAATATTTATTGTTTCTAGGGTAAGGGCAAGGTCAGGATACAGCAGTCAACAAGGGAGAAACACGTGGTTCGTGACTTAATGGAACTGACAAATAACGAACACGGAGTTAAGTACCTGACGTTGCCAGACACGACTTAAATTGTGTTAAAACAATTGTTTAACACAAGTATTCCGCATATTTCTAGTAAATTGGAATCCATCTTTAGAGTCCAAATTAATGTGGTTTAACTACTTACAAGTGGGAGGATTTATTTTCTCAATGTGTAGTAAATATAAATAAGAGGTGAAAAATCTCTCCTTGGAAAACGGTAAGTAACTGATTAAAGAAACTGAAGATGATGGAAACAGATGAAGAGTTATACCATATTCATGGACTGTAAGAATTAATATTTTTAAATGACCATCATATGCAAGAATACCTGCAGATTTAGTGTAATATCTGTCAAATTACCAAGAGCAATATTCAGAACAAATAATTCTAAAATTTATATGGAAACAAAAGACCCTCAACAGCCAAAACAGTCTTGAGAAAGAAGAAAAAATATGACGGTATCATGCACTATGATTTCAAACTAAATCACAAATCTATAGTTAACAAAACAGTACGGACTGGCACAAACACCAATGCAGAGATCAATAGAACAGGACCCAAAGCCCAGAAATAGGTACAGACTTTCGTGGGCAATAAATCTACAACAAAGTAGGCAAGAATATACAATGAGGAAAGAATAGCCTCTTCAATCAATGGTGCTGGGAACTTTGAGAAAACTGGACAGCTACATGCAAAAGAACCAAATTGGATTTTCTCACTCCGTTAAGAAAAATAAATTAAAAATGGATCAAAAACTGAAATGTAAGACCTGAAACCATACAAATTCTAGAAGTAAACATAGGCGGTGAGCTCTTTTAGTTTGTTCTTAGTGATATTTTTGAGATATGTTTACTTAGGCAAGGGAAACAAATTAAAAATTAAAAAATGGGACTGCATCAATGTTTCTGCACTGCAAAGGAAATGATCAGCCAAAAATTCCAGTTTCAGTTTCTTTAAAGTGGATTCTTAGAAAGAACTCTGTATGCAGACAGTATTTTGATTCTTACCATTTACCAAGTTACATAATTTGGCAAATTACTTCTCATTGGCAGCCCATTCCTTTCAGCACTTTGAATATGTTATCTCTCTGCCTTGGGTCTCCACCACTGCTGATGAGAAACCACCTGTTCATTTTATTGAGCATCCCTTATGTATGATGTGTCGCTACCCTCTAGTTTCAGTCAAGACTGTTTCTTGACTATTTCATGCAGAATTATGAGTTTGGCATATGTGGAGTTCACTGAACTTCTTGGATGTGTAGACTAATACTTTTTAGTAAATTTGAGAATTGTTCAGCGATTAGTTTTGCAAATTATTCTCCTTTATTTAAAGGCCTGGAATCAGTAAGCACCCACAGTCTTGCAGAGGTGCTCTATGTGGCCGTTGAGGCATACCCTCATCTCTGCCTTAGCCTTCCTCTCCTACCTGTGCAGAGTCTTAAGGTCAACCAGTGGTGAGAGCATAAGCCCTTCTTACATCATTCTAAGCACACGCAGAGCCTGGAGTGGATGCTCAGACCTAAGAATTTGCATATCCCACAAGCACCCCAGGAATCTGCTGGAGCTTTTCAGACTGTCTGTGGATACCTCATTACCGTGCTTTTCCTTCGAAGCTTCTTGTTTTGCTTAAAAGTTTATTTGTTATCCAATGCTTCAGGCACCATTTAAAGAAAACAATTTCTGACATACACCAGTGGATAGGTAAAGGGATTTTTACACTTGAATATTCCAAGTTGATAACTTTTGAAAGAGTAACTGTTAGGAAACCTTCATTTTGTTAAAAGAAATTTATTTTACCTCGTTTACCTAGTAAAAATGTGTACAACATTTATCACAATATCAAGGTAATGATAAGATCAAATATATTCCACCTTGGGGAATCCAATGGAAAAGCAAGATATAGGTAAAAAGTTTTTAATTGATGACTGGAAGAGAGTAGGTATGTGGATACTTAGAACATAGAATGTGAGGATTGAGCATAAAATAGTGGATTGATACATGACAAAAATGTGCAGTGTATGTATACAATATATCATTTTATTGTTAGGAGAATTCATTATATATTATTATTGAAATTTGGATAAATGTGTATCTGTATATTAATATAAAAATTAAGATAAAATTACAGCAATGTAAAAATTAATAATGTATATTCAAAAAAACCAGATTTGCCTTAAGAAATAAAGAATGCTGTATTCCACTTATGATTGTGACTGCACTTAACTGTCCTTTTAAGCATGAAGAAAATTTATTACAATCAGTTATTTATCATTATAACAGGAAAAAACAAATTCTTTATACAGAACATAAAGAACAACTGATTTTCAATAGTCAATTAAAAGTAAAATATCTTCTAATAATGGCATTTATCAGTATTTTGTGTCTAATTCAAAGAAAAAATCGAATATTAAGTAATAACATGAAATAGAGATATGTATGTAATTTTAAATATTTTAGCTAATAATATTATTTTTACAGGTATTTGCTTTTTAGTTGTTTTTGAAGAAGGAAAAGAATAGCTTCTATAGATATTCAACTAATAGAAATCATACCAAAACAAAAAATACTTAAAATTTTGGAACCAGTTGAGAAACTACAAGTTTTTAAAAACAGGAAATCAGGATTATATAACATTTTAATGTGATCTACTCTTGGAAAACATAGTTAAACAAACCGTATATCTGTATAGGAAATACTCCAGCATAAAGTTGTAATACATTGTGGTGAAGGCTTACATCTGTAGATTTTTCTCCTGCAATACCCCACTGTTACTGTTGCTTACTGCATTGCATCAAGACTGCCTTTCTGTTTGGAAGACCCTCTCAGTACAAACAAGACTCTAAGTTCAGATTTTATTTTCCCTTGGTATTAGAATATGGGAATTTAAGAGTCCTGGGAAATACTGTTTTAGCCTTTAAAAGTAAATCTATCACATTCTTTAATTAGGATCTATGTTTGAGTATGTTTTTCAAAATTTTAATTATGACCCAGTTATCTTACAAATTTCTCGAGCTACAAATTTTCAGGAAAATCCAGGTGTGTAATATGATGTCTTTCAAGATACTATTTCACAAATAGACAAATAATATATCAATATAAGAACTTCTTAGTCACAAAACACTTACAGCAGGGGCAAATGGACTAATTTATGGTTTCTTTTAAAGAGAATACAAACTCGAATTCAAAAGTGTGCTCTAGTCTCAGCCCTTCCTAGTCAGTATTTTACTCATCTGTATGGAATAGTCAGATGTAGACTGTACACTGTAAAGAACGCTAACTAGGAATCAGGGAAGCTTAAATCTAATGTCCAATTAGTTGCACACTAATTTTTAACTTCACTGGATTCAAAGACTCAATGTGTGCCTCACTCTTCTTACCAAAAAAACAAATCAGATGATGGAATAAGAAAACTCAAGCTCTTTAAAACTTTAAAGTGATAAAGATAGTTAGATATATATATATATTATACATATAATACATACACACTCACAAACACATATATATATTTTATACACACACACACACACACACACACACACACACAGATATGTTAGCTATGGAAAACACAGATCGACTCTCTCTACAAAGTGGCAGGCATGTTTACCTCCTTTTCAAAAGATTCAGGTTCCCCAAATTTGGGGTTCTTTTCTTAGAGTGTATCTCATTGTGTGTTTAAATGTCACCTGGCTTTGTTCCTGTTTCTCTAAGGGAACTGAGGCTTGGGGAAATGGCACATGTGCAGACACTCTGTTGTCGGTAATACTCTGTCTTTCTTCTCTGATCCAGCATTCCCCTATTTTCTAACAGTGTCCATGACACTGTAGCAGGCTAAGCTCTTCACTTGCAAATTGGATAAACACTTCAGAATTTTTGACACCTACACTTTATTTAGCATATGTTTTACTATGTATCACATATATACAACACATACATCAGTGTATATGTAAAAGTGAGATTAATTAGCCCAGCAACTATACTTTATTTGTCCACCAAATATTTTATTTTTTCTAGGGTAAGGGCAAGGTCAGGATACAGCAGTCAACAAGGGAGAAACACGTGGTTCGTGACTTAATGGAACTGACAAATAACGAACACAGAGTTAAGTACCTGACGTTGCCAGACACGACTTAAATTGTGTTAAAACAATTGTTTAACACAAATATTCCGCATATTTCTAGTAAATTTGAATCCATCTTTAGAGTCCAAATTAATGTGGTTTAACTACTTACAAGTGGGAGGATTTATTTTCTCAATGACTAGTATATATAAATAAGAGGTGAAAAATCTCTCCTTGGAAAATGGTAAGTAACTGATTAAAGAAACTGAAGATGATGGAAACAGATGAAGAGATATACCATATTCATGGACTGTAAGAATTAATATTTTTAAATGACCATCATATGCAAGAATACCTACAGATTTAGTGTAATATCTATCAAATTACCAAGAGCAATATTCAGAACAAATAATTCTAAAATTTATATGGAAACAAAAGACCCTCAATAGCCAAAACAGTCTTGAGAAAGAAGAAAAAATATGACGGTATAATGCACTCTGATTTCAAACTAAATCACAAAGCTATAGTTAACAAAACAGTATGGCACTGGCACAAACACCAATGCAGAGATCAATAGAACAGTACCCAAAGCCCAGAAATAGGTACAGACTTTCGTGGGCAATAAATCTACAACAAAGTAGGCAAGAATATACAATGAGGAAAGAATAGCCTCTTCAATCAATGGTGCTGGGAACTTTGAGAAAACTGGACAGCTACATGCAAAAGAACCACATTGGATTTTCTCACTCCGTTAAGAAAAATAAATTAAAAATGGATCAAAAACTGAAATGTAAGACCTGAAACCATACAACTTCTAGAAGTAAACATAGGCGGTGAGCTCTTTTAGTTTGTTCTTAGTAATAATTTTGAGATATGTTTACTTAGGCAAGGGAAACAAATTAAAAACTAAAAAATGGGACTGCATCAATGTTTCTGCACTGCAAAGGAAATGATCAGCCAAAAATTCCAGTTTCAGTTTCTTTAAAGTGGATTCTTAGAAAGAACTCTGAATGCAGACAGTATTTTGATTCTTACCATTTACCAAGTTACATAATTTGGCAAATTACTTCTCGTTGGCAGCCCATTCCTTTCAGCACTTTGAATATGTTATCTCTCTGCCTTGGGTCTCCACCACTGCTGATGAGAAACCACCTGTTCATCTTATTGAGCATCCCTTATGTATGATGAGTCGCTACTCTCTAGTTTCAATCAAGACTGTTTCTTGACTATTTCATGCAGAAATTTGAGTTTGGCATATGTGGAGTTCACTGAACTTCTTGGATGTGTAGACTAATAATGTTTAGTAAATTTGAGAATTGTTCAGCCATTAGTTTTGCAAATTATTCTCCTTTCTTGAAAGGCCTGGAATCAGTAAGCACCCACAGTCTTGCAGAGGTGCTCTATGTGGCCGTTGAGGCATACCCTCATCTCTGCCTAGGCCTTCCTCTCCTACCTGTGCAGAGTCTTAAGGTCAACCAGTGGTGAGGGCATAAGCCCTTCCTACATAATTCTAAGCACACGCAGAGCCTGGAGTGAATGCTCAGACCTAAGAATTTGCGTATCCCACAAGCCCCCCAGGAAGCTGCTGGAGCTTTTCACACTGTCTGTGGATACCTCATTATCCTGCTTTTCCTTCGAAGCTTGTTGTTTGCTTAAAAGTTTATTTGTTATCCAATGCTTCAGGCACCATTTAAAGAAATCAATTTCTGACATACACCAGTGGATAAGTAAAGGGATTTTTACTCTTGAATATTCCTAGTTGATAACTTTTGAAAGAGTAACTGTTAGGAAACCTTCATTTTGTTAAAAGAAATTAGTTTTACCTCGTTTACCAAGTAAAAATGTGTACAACATTTATCACAATGTCAAGGTGATGATAAGATCATATATATTCCACCTTGGGGAATCCAATGGAAAAGCAAGATATAGGTAAAAAGTTTTTAATTGATGACTGGAAGAGAGTAGGTATGCGGATAATTAGAACATAGAATGTGAGGATTGAGTATAAAATAGTGGATTGATACATGATAAAAATGTGCAGTGTATGTATACAATATATCATTATATAGCTAGGATAATTTATTACATATTATTATTGAAATTTGGATAAATGTGTATCTGTATATTAATATACATATTAAGATAAAATTACAGCAATGTAAAAATTAATAATGTATATTCAAAAACACCAGATTTGCCTTAAGAAATTAAGAATGCTGTATTCCACTTATGATTGTGACTGCACTTAACTGTCCTTTTAAGCATGAAGAAAATTTATTACAATCAGTTATTTATCATTATAACAGGAAAAAACAAATTCTTTATACAGAATATACAGAACAACTGATTTTCAATAGTCAATTAAAAGTAAAATATCTTCTAATAATGGCATTTATCAGTATTTTGTGTCTAATTCAAAGAAAAAATCGAACATTATGTAATAACATGAAATAGAGATATGTATGTAATTTCAAATATTTTAGCTAATAATATTATTTTTATAGGTATTTGCTTTTTAGTTTTTTTTGAAGAAGGAAAAGAATAGCTTCTATACATATTCAACTAATAGAAATCATACCAAAACAAAAAATACTTAAAATTTTGGAACCAGTTGAGGAACTACAAGTTTTCAAAAACAGGAAATCAGGATTATATAACATTTTAATGTGATCTACTCTTGGAAAACATAGTTAAACAAACCGTATATCTGTACAGGAAATACTCCAGCATAAAGTTGTAATACATTGTGGTGAAGGCTTACATCTGCAGATTTTTCTCCTGCAATGCCCCACTGTTACTGTTGCTTACTGCATTGCATCAAGACTGCCTTTCTGTTTGGAAGACCCTCTCAGTACAAACAAGACTCTAAGTTCAGATTTTATTTTCCCTTGGTATTAGAATATGGGAATTTAAGAGTCCTGGGAAATACTGTTTTAGCCTTTAAAAGTAAATGTATCACATTCTTTAATTAGGATCTATGTTTGAGTATGTTTTTCAAAATCTTAACATATGACCCAGTTATCTTACAAATTTCTCGAGCTACAAATTTTCAGGAAAATCCAGGTGTGTAATATGATGTCTTTCAAGATGCTATTTCACAAATAGACAAATAATATATCAATATTAAGAACTTCTTAGTCAAAAAACACTTACAGCAGGGGCAGATGGTCCAATTTATGGTTTCTTTTAAAGAGAATACAAACTCGAATTCAAAAGTGTGCTCTAGTCTCAGCCCTTCCTAGTCAGTATTTTACTCATCTGTAAGGAATAGTCAGATGTAGACTTTACACTGTAAAGAACGCTAACTAGGAATCAGGGAAGCTTAAATCTAATGTCCAATTAGTTGCACACTAATATTTAACTTGAGTGGATTCAAAGACACAATGTGTGCCTCACTATTCTTACCAAAAAAACAAATCAGATGATGGAATAAGAAAACTCAAGCTCTTTAAAACATTAAAGTGATAAAGATAGATAGATATATATATATTATACATATAATACATACACACTCACAAACACTTATATATATATTATACACACACACTCACCCACACACACACACAGATATATTAGCTATGGAAAACACAGATCGACTCTCTCTACAAACAAAGTGGCAGGCATGTTTACCTCCTTTTCGAAAGATTCAGGTTCCCCAAATTTGGGGTTCTTTTCTTAGAGTGTATCTCACTGTGTGTTTAAGTCTCACCTGGCTCTGTTCTTGTTTCTCGAAGGGAACCGAGGCTTGGGGAAATGGCACATGTGCAGACACTCTGTTGTCGGTAATACTCTGTCTTTCTTCTCTGATCCAGCATTCCCCTATTTTCTACCAGTGTCCATGACACTGTAGTAGGCTGAGCTGTTCACTTGCAAATTGGGTAAACACTTCACAATTTTTGACACCTACACTTTATTTAGCATATAATTTACTATGTATCACATATATACAACACATACATCAGTGTATATGTAAAAGTGAGATTAATTAGCCCAGCAACTATACTTTTTTGTTCACCAAATATTTTATTGTTTCTAGGGTAAGGGCAAGGTCAGGATACAGCAGTCAACAAGGGAGAAACACGTGGTTCGTGGCTTAATGGAACTGACAAATAACGAACACAGAGTTAAGTAACTGACGTTGCCAGACACGAATTAAATTGTGTTAAAACAATTGTTTAACACATCTATTGCGCATATTTCTAGTAAATTGGAATCCATCTTTAGAGTCCTAATTAATGTGGTTTAACTACCTACAAGTGGGAGGATTTATTTTCTCAATGTCTAGTAAATATAAATAAGAGGTGAAAAATCTCTCCTTGGAAAACGGTAAGTAACTGATTAAAGAAACTGAAGATGATGGAAACAGATGAAGAGATATACCATATTCATGGACTGTAAGAATTAATATTTTTAAATGACCATCATATGCAAGAATACCTACAGATTTAGTGTAATATCTATCAAATTACCAAGAGCAATATTCAGAACAAATAATTCTAAAATTTATATGGAAACAAAAGACCCTCAATAGCCAAAACAATCTTGAGAAAGAAGAAAAAATATGACGGTATAATGCACTCTGATTTCAAACTAAATCACAAAGCTATAGTTAACAAAACATTATGGCACTGGCAGAAACACCAATGCAGAGATCAATAGAACAGTACCCCAAGCCCAGAAATTGGTACAGACTTTCGTGGGCAATAAATCTACAACAAAGTAGGCAAGAATATACAATGAGGAAAGAATAGCCTCTTCAATCAATGGTGCTGTGAACTTTGAGAAAACTGGACAGCTACATGCAAAAGAACCAAATTGGATTTTCTCTCTCCGTTAAGAAAAATAAATTAAAAATGGATCAAAAACTGAAATGTAAGACCTGAAACCATACAACTTCTAGAAGTAAACATAGGCGGTGAGCTCTTTTAGTTTGTTCTTAGTAATAATTTTGAGATATGTTTACTTAGGCAAGGGAAACAAATTAAAAATTAAAAAATGGGACTGCATCAATGTTTCTGCACTGCAAAGGAAATGATCAGCCAAAAATTCCAGTTTCAGTTTCTTTAAAGTGGATTCTTAGAAAGAACTCTGAATGCAGACAGTATTTTGATTCTTACCATTTACCAAGTTACATAATTTGGCAAATTACTTCTCGTTGGCAGCACATTCCTGTCAGCACTTTGAATATGTTATCTCTCTGCCTTTGGTCTCCAACACTGCTGATGAGAAACCACCTGTTCATCTTATTGAGCATCCCTTATGTATGATGAGTCGCTACCCTCTAGTTTCAGTCAAGACTGTTTCTTGACTATTTCATGCAGAAATTTGAGTTTGGCATATGTGGAGTTCACTGAACTTCTTGGGTGTGTAGACTAATACTTTTAATAAATTTGAGAATTGTTCAGCCATTAGTTTTTCAAATTATTCTCCTTTCTTTAAAGGCCTGAAATCAGTAAGCACCCACAGTCTTGCAGAGGTGCTCTATGTGGCCGTTGAGGCATACCCTCATCTCTGCCTCAGCCTTCCTCTCCTACCTGTGCAGAGTCTTAAGGTCAACCAGTGGTGAGAGCATAAGCCCTTCCTACATCATTCTAAGCACACGCAGAGCCTGGAGTGAATGCTCAGACCTAAGAATTTGCGTATCCCACAAGCTCCCCAGGAAGCTGCTGGAGCTTTTCACACTGTCTGTGGATACCTCATTACCCTGCTTTTCCTTCGAAGCTTCTTGTTTGCTTAAAAGTTTATTTGTTATCCAATGCTTCAGGCACCATTTAAAGAAAACAATTTCTGACATAAACCAGTGGATATGTAAAGGGATTTTTACACTTGAATATTCCTAGTTGATAACTTTTGAAAGAGTAACTGTTAGGATACCTTCCTTTTGTTAAAAGAAATTTATTTTACCTCGTTTACCAAGTAAAAATGTGTACAACACTTATCACAATGTCAAGGTGATGATAAGATCAAATATATTCCACGTTGGGGAATCCAAAGGAAAAGCAAGATATAGGTTAAAAGGTTTTAATTGATGACTGGAAGAGAGTAGGTATGCGGATACTTAGAACATAGAATGTGAGGATTGAGCATAAAATAGTGGATTGATACATGACAAAAATGTGCAGTGTATATATACAATATATCATTATATTGTTCGGATCATTTATTACATATTATTATTGAAATTTGGATAAATGTGTATCTGTATATTAATATACAAATTAAGATAAAATTACAGCAATGTAAATATTAAAAATGTACATTCCAAAACACCAGCTTTGCCTGATTGTGACTGCATTTAACTGCCTTTTAAGCATGAAGAAAATTTATTACAATCAGTTATTTATCATTATAACTGGAAAAAACAAATTCTTTATACAGAACATAAAGTACAACTGATTTTCAATAGTCAATTAAACGTAAAATATCTTCTAATAATGGCATTTATTAGTATTTTGTGTCTAATTCAAAGAAAAAATCGAATATTAAGTAATAACGTGAAAGAGAGATACGTATGTAATTTCAAATATTTTAGCTAATAATACTATTTTTACAGGTATTTGCTTTGTTGTTGTTTTTGAAGAAGGAAAAGATTAGCTTCTATACATATTCAACTAATAGAAATCATACCAAAACAAAAAATGCTTAAAATTTTGGAACCAGTTGCGAAACTACAAGTTTTCAAAAACAGGAAATCAGGATTATATAACATTTTAATGTGATCTAATCTTGGAAAACATAGTTAAACAAACCGTATATCTGTACAGGAAATACTCCAGCATAAAGTTGTAATACATTGTGGTGAAGGCTTACATCTGCAGATTTTTCTCCTGCAATGCCCCACTGTTACTGTGGCTTACTGCATTGCATCAAGACTGCCTTTCTGTTTGGAAGACCCTCTCAGTACAAACAAGACTCTAAGTTCAGATTTTATTTTCCCTTGGTGTTAGAATATGGGAATTTAAGAGTCCTGGGAAATACTGTTTTAGCCATTAAAAGTAAATGTATCACATTCTTTAATTAGGATCTATGTTTGTGTATGTTTTTCAAAATCTTAACATATGACCCAGTTATCTTACAAATTTCTCGAGCTACAAATTTTCAGGAAAACCCAGGTGTGTAATATGATGTCTTTCAAGATACTATTTCACAAAAAGACAAATAATATATCAATATTAAGAACTTCTTAGTCAAAAAACACTTACAGCAGGGGCAAATGGTCTAATTTATGGTTTCTTTTAAAGAGAATACAAACTCGAATTCAATAGTGTGCTCTAGTCTCAGCCCTTCCTAGTCAGTATTTTACTCATCTGTATGGAATAGTCAGATGTAGACTGTACACTGTAAAGAACGCTAACTAGGAATCAGGGAAGCTTAAATCTAATGTTCAATTAGTAGCACACTAATTTTTAACTTGAGTGGATTCAAAGACTCAATGTGTGCATCACACTTCTTACCATAAAAACAAATCAGATGATGGAATAAGAAAACTCAAGCTCTTTAAATCTTTAAAGTGATAAAGATAGATAGATATATATATATTATACATATAATACATACACACTCACAAACACATATATATATATATATTATACACACATACACACACACACACACACACACACACACAGATATATTAGCTATGGAAAACACAGATCGACTCTCTCTAGAAACAAAGTGGCAGGCATGTTTACCTCCTTTTCAAAAGATTCAAGTTCCCCAAATTTGGGGTTCTTTTCTTAGAGTGTATCTCACTGTGTGTTTAAGTGTCACCTGGCTCTGTTCTTGTTTCTCGAAGGGAACCGAGGCTTGGGGAAATGGCACATGTGCAGACACTCTGTTGTCGGTAATACTGTGTCTTTCTTCTCTGATCCAGCATTCCCCTATTTTCTACCAGTGTCCATGACACTGTAGCAGGCTAAGCTGTTCACTTGCAAATTGGGTAAACACTTCACAATTTTTGACACCTACACTTTATTTAGCATATAATTTACTATGTATCACATATATACAACACATACATCAGTGTATATGTAAAAGTGAGATTAATTAGCCCAGCAACTATACTTTATTTGTTCACCAAATATTTTATTGTTTCTAGGGTAAGGGCAAGGTCAGGATACAGCAGTCAACAAGGGAGAAACACATGGTTCGTGACTCAATGGAACTGACAGATAACGAACTCAGAGTTAAGTACCTGACGTTGCCAGACACGACTTAAATTGTGTTAAAACAATTGTTTAACACAACTATTCTGCATATTCCTAGTAAATTTGAATCCATCATTAGAGTCCAAATTAATGTGGTTTAACTACTTACAAGTGGGAGGATTTATTTTCTCAATGTCTAGTAAATATAAATAAGAGGTGAAAAATCTCTCCTTGGAAAACGGTAAGTAACTGATTAAAGAAACTGAAGATGATGGAAACAGATGAAGAGATATACCATATTCATGGACTGTAAGAATTAATATTTTTAAATGACCATCATATGCAAGAATATCCAGCAGATTTAGTGTAATATCTATCAAATTACCAAGAGCAATATTCAGAACAAATAATTCTAAAATTTATATCGAAACAAAAGACCCTCAATAGCCAAAACAGTCTTGAGAAAGAAGAAAAAATATGACGGTATCATGCACTCTGATTTCAAACTAAATCACAAAGCTATAGTTAACAAAACAGTATGGCACTGGCACAAACACCAATGCAGAGATCAATAGAACAGGACCCAAAGCCCAGAAATAGGTACAGACTTTCGTGGGCAATAAATCTACAACAAAGTAGGCAAAAATATACAATGAGGAAAGAATAGCCTCTTCAATCAATGGTGCTGGGAACTTTGAGAAAACTGGACAGCTACATGCAAAAGAACCAAATTGGATTTTCTCACTCCGTTAAGAAAAATAAATTAAAAATGGATCAAAAACTGAAATGTAAGACCTGAAACCATACAACTTCTAGAAGTAAACATAGGCCGTGAGCTCTTTTAGTTTGTTCTTAGTAATATTTTTGAGATATGTTTACTTAAGCAAGGGAAATAAATTAAAAATTAAAAAATGGTACTGCATCAATGTTTCTGCACTGCAAAGGAAATGATCAGCCGAAAATTCCAGTTTCAGTTTCTTTAAAGTGGATTCTTAGAAAGAACTCTGAATGCAGACAGTATTTTGATTCTTACCATTTACCAAGTTACATAATTTGGCAAATTACTTCTCGTTGGCAGCCCATTCTTTCAGCACTTTGAATATGTTATCTCTCTGCCTTGGGTCTCCAACACTGCTGATGAGAAACCACCTGTTCATCTTACTGAGCATCCCTTATGTATGATGAGTCGCTACTCTCTAGTTTCAGTCAAGACCGTTTCTTGACTATTTCATGAAGAAATTTGAGTTTTGCATATGTGGAGTTCACTGAACTTCTTGGATGTGTAGACTAATACTTTTTAGTAGATTTGAGATTGTTCAGCCATTAGTTTTTCAAATTATTCTCCTTTCTTGAAAGGCCTGGAATCAGTAAGCACCCACAGTCTTGCAGAGGTGCTCTATGTGGACGTTGAGGCATACCCTCATCTCTGCCTTAGCCTTCCTCTCCTACCTGTGCAGAGTCTTAAAGTCAACCAGTGGTGAGAGCATAAGCCCTTCTTACATCATTCTAAGCACACGCAGAGCCTGGAGTGGATGCTCAGACCTAAGAATTTGCGTATCCCACAAGCTCCCCAGGAAGCTGCTGGAGCTTTTCACACTGTCTGTGGATACTTCATTACCCTGCTTTTGCTTCGAAGCTTCTTGTTTTGCTTAAAAGTTTATTTGTTATCCATGCTTCAGGCACCATTTAAAGAAAACAATTTCTGACATACACCAGTGGATAGGTAAAGGGATTTTTACACTTGAATATTCCTAGTTGATAACTTTTGAAAGAGTAACTCTTAGGAAACCTTCATTTTGTTAAAAGAAATTTATTTTACCTCGTTTACCAAGTAAAAATGTGTACAACATTTATCACAGTGTCAAGGTGATGATAAGATCACATATATTCCACCTTGGGGAATCCAATGGAAAAGCAAGATATAGGTAAAAAGTTTTTAATTGATGACTGGAAGAGAGTAGGTATGCGGATACTTAGAACATAGAATGTGAGGGTTGAGCATAAATAGTGGATTGATACATGACAAAAATGTGCAGTGTATGTATACAATATATCATTATATAGTTAGGATAATTTATTACATATTATTATTGAAATTTGGATAAATGTGTATCTGTATATTAATATACAAATTAAGATAAAATTACAGCAATGTAAACATTAAAAATGTACATTCAAAAACATCAGCTTTGCCTTAAGAAATAAAGAATGCTGTATTCCACTTATGATTGTGACTGCACTTAACTGTCCTTTTAAGCATGAAGAAAATTTATTACAATCAGTTATTTATCATTATAACAGGAAAAACCAATTCTTTATACAGAACATACAGAACAACTGATTTTCAATAGTCAATTAGAAGTAAAATATCTTCTAATAATGGCATTTATCAGTATTATGGTTCTAATTCAAAGAAAAAATCGAACATTAAGTAACAACATGAAATAGAGATATGTATGTAATTTCAAATATTTTAGCTAATAATACTATTTTTACAGGTATTTGCTTTTTAGTTGTTTTTGAAGAAGGAAAAGAATAGCTTCTATACATATTCAACTAATAGAAATCATATCAAAACAAAAAAATACTTAAAATTTTGGAACCAGTTGAGAAACTACAAGTTTTCAAAAACAGGAAATCAGGATTATATAACATTTTAATGTGATCCACTCTTGGAAAACATAGTTAAACAAACCGTATATCTGTACAGGAAATACTCCAACATAAAGTTGTAATACATTGTGGTGAAGGCTTACATCTGCAGATATTTCTCCTGCAATGCCCCACTGTTACTGTGGCTTACTGCATTGCATCAAGACTGCCTTTCTTTTTGGAAGACCCTCTCAGTACAAACAAGACTCTAAGTTCAGATTTTATTTTCCCTTGGTATTAGAATATGGGAATTTAAGAGTCCTGGGAAATACTGTTTTAGCCATTAAAAGTAAATGTATCACATTCTTTAATTAGGATCTATGTTTGAGTATGTTTTTCAAAATCTTATCATAAGACCCAGTTATCTTACAAATTTCTCGAGCTACAAATTTTCAGGAAAATCCAGGTGTGTATTATGATGTCTTTCAAGATACAATTTCACAAAAAGACAAATAATATATCAATATTAAGAACTTCTTAGTCAAAAAACACTTACAGCAGGGGCAAATGGTCTAATTTATGGTTTCTTATAAAGAGAATACAAACTCGAATTCAAAAGTGTGCTCTACTCTCAGCCCTTCCTAGTCAGTATTTTACTCATCTGTATGGAATAGTCAGATGTAGACTGTACACTGTAAAGAACGCTAACTAGGATCAGGGAAGCTTAAATCTAATGTCTAATTTGTTGCACACTAATTTTGAACTTGAGTGGATTCATAGACTCAACGTGTGCCTCACTCTTCTTACCAAAAAAACAAATCAGATGATGGAATAAGAAAACTCAAGCTCTTTAAAACTTTAAAGTGATAAAGATAGATAGATTTATATATATTATACATATAATACATACACACTCACAAACACATATATATATATTATACACACAGACACACACACACACACACACACACACAGATATATTAGCTATGGAAAACACAGATCGACTCTCTCTACAAACAAAGTGGCAGGCATGTTTACCTCCTTTTCAAAAGATTCAGGTTCCCCAAATTTGGGGTTCTTTTCTTAGAGTGTATCTCACTGTGTATTTAAGTGTCACCTGGCTCTGTTCCTGTTACTCGAAGGGAACCGAGGCCTGGGGAAATGGCACACGTGCAGACACTCTGTTGTCGGTAATACTCTGTCTTTCTTCTCTGATCCAGCATTCCCCTATTTTCTACCAGTGTCCATGACACTGTAGCAGGCTAAGCTGTTCACTTGCAAATTGGGTAAACACTTCACAATTTTTGACACCTACACTTTATTTAGCATATAATTTACTATGTATCACATATATACAACACATACATCAGTGTATACGTAAAAGTGAGATTAATTAGCCCAGCAACTATACTTTATTTGTTCACCAAATATTTATTGTTTCTAGGGTAAGGGCAAGGTCAGGATACAGCAGTCAACAAGGGAGAAACACGTGTTTCTTGACTTAATGGAACTGACAAATTACGAACACAGAGTTAAGTACCTGACGTTGCCAGACACGACTTGAATTGTGTTAAAACAATTGTTTAACACAACTATTCCGCATATTTCTAGTAAATTGGAATCCATCTTTAGAGTCCAAATTAATGTGGTTTAACTACTTACAAGTGGGAGGATTTATTTTCTCAATGTCTAGTAAATATAAATAAGAGGTGAAAAATCTCTCCTTGGAAAACGGTAAGTAACTGATTAAAGAAACTGAAGATGATGGAAACAGATGAACAGCTATACCATATTCATGGACTGTAAGAATTAATATTTTTAAATGACCATCATATGCAAGAATACCTACAGATTTAGTGTAATATCTATCAAATTACCAAGAGCAATATTCAGAACAAATAATTCTAAAATTTATATGGAAACAAAAGACCCTCAATAGCCAAAACAGTCTTGAGAAAGAAGAAAAAATATGACGGTATCATGCACTCTGATTTCAAACTAAATCACAAAGCTATAGTTAACAAAACAGTACGGCACTGGCACAAACACCAATGCAGAGATCAATAGAACAGTACGCAAAGCCCAGAAATAGGTACAGACTTTCGTGGGCAATAAATCTACAACAAAGTAGGCAAGAATATACAATGAGGAAAGAATAGCCTCTTCAATCAATGGTGCTGGGAACTTTGAGAAAACTGGACAGCTACATGCAAAAGAACCAAATTGGATTTTCTCACTCCGTTAAGATAAATAAATTAAAAATGGATCAAAAACTGAAATGTAAGACCTGAAACCATACAACTTCTAGAAGTAAACATAGGCAGTGAGTTCTTTTAGCTTGTTCTTAGTAATATTTTTGAGATATGTTTACATAGGCAAGGGAAACAATTTGAAAATTAAAAAATGGGACTGCATCAATGTTTCTGCACTGCAAAGGAAATGATCAGCCAAAAATTCCAGTTTCAGTTTCTTTAAAGTGGATTCTTAGAAAGAACTCTGAATGCAGACAGTATTTTGATTCTTACCATTTACCAAGTTACATAATTTGGCAAATTACTTCTCGTTGGCAGCCCATTTCTTTCAGCACTTTGAATATGTTATCTCTCTGCCTTGGGTCTCCACCACTGCTGATGAGAAACCACCTGTTCATCTTATTGAGCATCCCTTATGTATGATGAGTCGCTACCCTCTAGTTTCAGTCAAGACTGTTTCTTGACTATTTCATGAAGAAATTTGAGTTTTGCATATGTGGAGTTCACTGAACTTCTTGGATGTGTAGACTAATACTT